>NC_089211.1:24521570-24606570 GCF_963930695.1 Labrus bergylta
CCACTCCAGGTTGTTTTGCACTGCCTGGAAAACATTTTGTTTTTACTGGGGAAAAAGATCTGGTGACCTCCTGTTGTGTTGAACTCGATGTCAGGAGGGACTCCAGGCACAGTGTGAAGTCTGAAGATATAAAATAATAGGGTTCTGTGAGAGTCATTTAAGTGCAAAAAGATGGAAAATAAGGGATAATTAACGGAGGAGTTCTTGTGAATTTAAAATTCATTCTTCACACCGGCACTTCTCCGACATCTATGGAAGCAGAATTTAATGAGCAGCACTTATCTTTCTAGAACTCCTTTACCTTTGAACAGCGTTTACAAACTAAACCATTTTTTGAACTGTTCTGTCACCAAACAGCTTCACTCTTGCTAAACACGAAGGGCAATCCCCTCCCCTTTTTCTTCTGCACGCAAACATGTTGGCGAGGATCAAGAACCCCCTGGGACACATTTGAAATGTTTTTTCCTCCATCGTCATGTCGAGCTTAAAGCTGCAGAAGGATTTTCAGGACATGATCTCCTTTCTTCACAGAGGATATTTAGCTATCCCGATCAGTTTCAACTTTTACATTTCTTCTTAACCTTTTATAGACATGATTTTCACTCGACACCTGTTTCTATCTCTGATGTGGTTTAAGATGTATCTGGCTTTGGTCCTATCATTGTTGAATTGTTGTTTTATGGAAAAAAACTTTGCACTGAATCGCTTTCATATCAAAAAGTGCAATACATGGGGTGCAGGTAGCATAGTGGTTAGTGCGTTCCATTGCACTAACCACTATGCTACAATGGAGGCTGTAGTCCTCCAAGCGGACAGCCAGGGGTCAAATCCGACCTGTGGCTCATTACCTGCATGTCATCCCCCCACTCTCCTCCTCTTCATGATTTCTGACTCTATCCATTGTCGTAACTCTACAATAACGGCACGAAAAGCCCAAAAAGTAAATCATGAAAAAAGGGGCAATACAAATAAAGTTTGATGTTTTTTTAATGGCACACATCTGATCGTGCTAAAAGCTAATGAAGTAAGATGATTTTTTTCTGCAGGATGTGTCCTGTCTTGCATTAAACAAAAACCCTGTTAGCTGCACTTTATATCATATTAAACTTTTTTCTTTTTGATTGGGTTGGCTAGGGCGCAGACTTATGCGGGAGTGGCGTGAAATTTGTGTGCGCAAACATCCAGATAAATAGCATTTTTGATGTGTTATCTCCGTATTTTAAAAAGTGACACAAAAGAGGAGCAACATACACGTCTTCTGAGCTTTGTTCTTAAGGTACTAAAAAAGGAGATGTGAGTCAAAATTTACAATTTAAAGAAGTTAAAAAACTTTCAAGCATCTGTCTTAATGTCAAAATAGATTCATTAGTACCATATTAGGACAGAAAAATAAATAAATTAGTTTCTTGTGCTGGAGTTTGCTCGCATTTTTTTGGGTCCAACTTTTCTACAATTTAAATTACAGAAGAAAGTATCAGCAGCCTGTTGAACCACTGCCAAAATGTTTGATTTTAATGCAAGTCCCGCCTCTGACAACGGCTAACAGCCAATCCTCATTAAGGATTTTGAGGTGGCAACTGGGGTGGCCAAGTAGATTTCAAGTGGGGCCCATGCCACCCCTGGACAGCCCTCTAGACACACCCCTGCTATAGTGCCCTTTTTTAATGTTGCTCTGATATTTCTGTTTGAATAAGGAATCTGTTTTAAAGTGTGCTGAAAGAGTCAACATTGAGTAAATGTGTGTGGTTATTGCAGAATATATTTTTGCCATTTGCATGCATTTTATTCTATTAAGTACCCCTATATCCAAAATCAGAACTGCAGCATAAATTCCCATTCAAATTCTTCTAACTGAATGTTAGCAGACAATAATCAATCAATTTTTTTAATTAATTTTTTTATTTCACTAACTGAAGTTTTCCTCTGAGCATCATGCAGCAGGGTTTTCTTTACTCACCACCAGAATCAGAGTCCCGAGACATTCAGCCAGCGCCTGACGCAGGAGGACATGTCGGACCTGAAAGGCAGCCGCCAGTTTGGCCACGATGTGCTTCTGTTCTCCCATGATGCAGCTACTGGAGGATTGTGGTGAGGTCGAGTTTGAAATCTAACAGCAAGTGTCTGTGTCTGTTCAGTGGCTGTGCTTTATAGGGGTCTCCCAGTCAACCCTCTCCTTAGCTAAATAAAAGGGGGGGCACCTTTGGATTCCCTGCCACTCCCAAAACATCGACACCCCTCTCTTCTTCACAGATGTTTTCCTGCTAGATTCTCAGCTCCGAGCTTAACCCTATAACCCAAACATAACAATAAAGCTGTTAGGCTGCACATCTACTGCAGAGGCTAATGAAAGTCACTTTTCAATGATATTAGCTTTTTACTTTTTTACCAAAATCTACTTAAAATCAGTGTCCGTCACAAACCAAAAAGGTTTAAATAAAGAGTGTAAATAATTGTGTGTATTTATCGAAGCAAATGAGCTCCACCTGTGCTACACATCATAATAAAGGTCCTTTTTTCTAAACTGAACCCTCTTGACAAGCCCCTTCAGAAAACCCACTCTGAGCTGTGGAGGCCTCTCCACATTAACGAGGAATGTATAAATAAGCAGGTAATCTGTGTGGTTCACACACAACACCCTCCGACACGAGCAGGAAAACAATCATAACCATGGTTACTGATGTGTGATGTGCTGGACGAGATGTGCAGCTAAATTAGAGACAAGTAGGTTCTAAACTGAGGGATTGAGAGCAATATACTCTTTTGTTAAGCCCCGCCCTCCTTGGTTACTGTTGCTATGTTAGACGAAATCTCTTGTTGCTGGGGTTCCTTGCTTTGAAACTTTTGAAAGGAAGCTTAAAGGAGCAATATGTAACTCTGACACCTCGTGTTTAAAATGTGTACTGCAGTCCAAATTTAAAACATCATAGAGAGCTGTCTCCACCCCCCCCCCCCTCTCTAGAGTGGATGCTCACTCAGGTCACCATGTGGTGGACTCTGAAGCTTCAGTGTTTATCCAGCTCTGCATGGGTCTGTAAACCTTTCTGTGTTCTAACCTCTCTCCATTTTTCAAAAGCATCTCCAATATTGATCCTAGTTTGAGCACGTTTCTGCTCGTGGAGCTTATTAGAAACATGCAGAGGCTTTTTAGGTCGGGTACACTCACTTCTATCTGAACCACTTCTCTTGACCGCTTCCATCGCTGCAACACCTGTTGACCTGATAACTGCTCTCATATCTGACAAACCGAGGGGCGTCCAAAACGGCTGTGTGGGGGATGTCTTAAAAGCGCCTACCTTCTCTGGTCCAAACAAATCCAGAGCATTCAGGAGCAGAATCTAAAGTTAGAAGGAGGACATACTGGCTGCTGCATTGTTTTTAGAAAAGCCAGCACTTCAACATAGCATGTTTCATTAATGTCTGATCATATAGTAAGATACCTTTATCATTTCAGTCTCTACACATCTCACTGATTGGTGCTTTAATTGTGCAGACCTTTAATAAAGGCTCAAACAGCCAATAATCTGGCCCTGTACATCATAGTTATCTGCTATTAAAAACTGGTCTGGTTGTGATGAGCGTTGAGTTTGACCTTGGTTCTCATTTGTTACGTTTTATTTAACACAATTAAAGTGTTGAACCTTGAGTTGTCAAAGTACCTCGTCTGTGTTAATCTGTGAAAATCGCACAAAGAGGTGTTTACTCAGAGATGCTTTCACCTTGCAGTAACATTCAACCATTCACCGGGGTAATTGTGTGTGTGTGTGTGTGTGTGTGTGTGTGTGTGTGTGTGTGTGTGTGTGTGTGTGTGTGTGTGTGTGTGTGTGTGTGTGGGTATCTTTATTCGAGCAGGCTAATGTGAGTGTTATCATCATCTCCGATTGCGGCGTAATTAAGACTTTCTTTCTGCTTTGCTCAGCGTATTATTGCGATGGGATTGGCTGGAGGAGACTCTGATGTTTTATCTTCGAGGTCAGTTAAAATCACACTGACTTGCTATTTTGGAAACATGCAGAATGAGACCCCCAAGATAACCCCAAATTAACACATTTATCTAAATACTGGTTTATCTGAAGATTATTAGACGATTACTGAACGTCTTGAGGATTGGAAAAATGTTCTGTCATAGGGATGCTGCCTTTATTTTGTGTGTATATAGACTGAACTTTCAACGTAAAAGGATTTGGATATTTTACTTCCACTTTTTCCATCTTAAAGGCACAGTACATAGATTCTGCCACCAGGGGGCTCTCAAGGAATACAATCATGGGAGTTCTCTCCTTGCTCCTGCTTGTATTTTAATGGACTAAGATGCACATAACTGCTTTTGGCTCGCCAACGTCACGGCTGCGTCATTGAAAACGTGGTTGTTTATTAACATTTCTTCTCATATTTTTAATTAATCATCAAATTATTACCACCATTGTAATAAATAAAAGTAAAGTTTATCCAAGCAGTACATAGCTGACCTCTGCTAAACTGTCAGAGTGTGACATAAACAGCTCGGCGCCATGGCGATTAACGTTATAATTATAGAACGACACAACAAAAAGACATTGTATTCCTTGCCAACGCTTTTAATTGTCGATTTGTTTCAATTCGTTGTTGCAGCCTTAGTTAAATTTCAAGAATAGTTCAGAAATCATAGCAAGAAATGAAAAGTGCAAAAGTACGGTAGCCCTGGGTGGACATTTGATTCGACCATTATTCACTCAGTTTTCCCAAAAATGAGTCATGTCTGGGTGTTTGGCAACTTATTTGTCTTCGTGTCCTGAGAAAAAAGAAAACTTGTTTTCTCGGGATAACGGGGGTAATTTCTTGGTGATAAAGAAAAGAAAACAATAGTCTGCTGTGATAGGCCAGACACAGGAC
The DNA here is from genome assembly GCF_963930695.1 of Labrus bergylta. NCBI lineage: Eukaryota > Metazoa > Chordata > Actinopteri > Labriformes > Labridae > Labrus > Labrus bergylta. The sequence goes on from NC_089211.1 coordinate 24,526,440, forward strand.
ATGTCATGCTGCCATTGCTCACACTGATGAGGTTTGTTAAGACTACTTCGATGTTTGTTTTGTGACTTTTTGCCGCTTTTGGGGGATGATGTCAACAACCACAACAAAAAAATGGAAAATGTAGTAAACAACCATGAAATGATTCATTATCAGGGGGGGAAACCGAGTAGACAAATTGTATGGATTCATGTCCGCTTAGGGCTTCTGTACATATCCAAAGAAAAAATATTTTTCATCTTGAGCACACACCGGCTCACCCACAACAAAATCCACACACACACACACACACCTTGTTCCATCAGGACGACCTAACACACAGCGAGTCCTGACCAGCAGGCCTGTCACTTCCACTAAAGCACTTGGTTTGTTTCACTGACGCCCCATGCTTGCAAAATAAATTGATTCTCAAAATAAAATCACAGTGATGCTCACTCTTGTTACCTCCAGTGAGGCTCGCGTCGCACTGATTACAACGGTTTGTGTCTCCCGATATTGACCCAACACAACCTCAACGACAGCAGCCGGCCGTGGGGGCAGCTCTAATCTCCTCTTTGCACTTTAAAAATTAAACACACATACCTGATGATTTATATTTCATATTCCTGAGCTGGATTCATAATGCATTATGTTTGTGCTCCGTCCACAAAATCAAAGGTCGTATATTGTTCTGTGTAAAACAAAGTGTAATGCGTTTTCAGGGGGGCGAGGGGAGGGGGCGAGACAAAAAAGGTAGGAGACAAAGATGAATAGGTGTAAGCTTATTATTTACATTGATGTAATTATGCCTGGTGTTTCTCCAGTGCCTCCTCGGAATAAAATGAGCCTCTATTATCTGTGGATTGTATGAAAATTCACGGCTGTACGCTGGAGGTGCTCGGTGTGTGTGGACACAGTCGGGAGAGTGGCACACTGCATTAGCATAACATCAATGTCAAGCTTACATCCCTGGATCCAGCTAATCAGTATTCCTGCTGTCATATTAGTGTGGCACTCAGAATCTAAAACACACAGGTATCTGGTAATATCACCAATCAGCCGTGTCTATATATGCTGCAGTTACACTCCAGAGGAATTCATAAAAACAAAAAATGGGGAGAATGAAACTGTGCTGCCCACAGGTTTTAAATTATAGACGAGCCGAGGCTGGAGAAGGTGATGTACTGTAATGAGAGCACATTATCTCTTATTTTAGAGAGAGGAGGACAATGGTTATGCATCTTTTAGAGCCGGGGTTGTCAAACTTTTTCCAATAAGGCTTCAACCCATTTGAGTTATTTTTTTAAAGTACCACCCAACCGGTGCAAAAGTATTTTTAGTAGAAACAAAAAGCCTGCATGAAGAGGAACAATTCAGCTGCTGCGGCATGACTCTCAGGTTGTAAGGCCATGTGACAAACTTTAGTTCAGTTTGTTGGTTTGTTTGTTTGAAAGGGGCCATGAACAACAAGACTGCTGGGCCAGAGTTAGCTGTGTTGCTAAGCGCCAGGTATACACTGTATGAATTGAGAGACAACATCAGGTGTTGAAAAATGAAGCCTATGAAGAAGTGATAAAAACACTGCAGTTCCTGGAGTGTCCACTTGAGGCTCAGTGCAAAAGCCCCTCAGTCACATACACACCCATTCAAAAATTCAATTTTTTGTAGCCTAAGATAAGAGGTGTAAGCCCTTTTCAGACAGCTTTTTTTGCAGAAGTGCAGTAACTAAGATCAGCCATTATTACGTCTTTTCACATTCATATTGATTCCACAGCGGTGTGATATTGGTGATACACGCGCACGGTTTCAGTTACACATCGGCTGAATATCACATTCAGACGATGTCTAAATTAAACTGTGTGCGTCTGATCTTGGCAAGATAGGAGTTTTCAAACAAATAAAAAAAAAAAACTAAATTCAGTCATCTCAAGTTAAAGGAAGAATGTTCTACTTTTTGATCCAGTAGATGTCGCCCTTGAGCACCAGCATGAAACCAAAACAAACTGCTGTTAGGCCACACCTCCTCCATACTGAAGCCTCTGCTCTCCTCCAGAGACACACCTCCAACCCCCCTCACACGGCTCTGACAACAACACAGCCAGCAGGACTCGAGCTTCTCCCTCACTGTAGACAGTCATGACTCAGAGACACATTCACTCAGGATCGACTGGATTTATGATTTATTTATGTGGAACATGTCACACATTCTTCCTTTGAACAAAAACACAGTCTTCACGCTGACAACAAAATTGTGAGGAACAAAGGAACTGAAAGAGAAATTAAATAAAATTAAACTATGAAAAAAATGATTCAGTATGCAGAAACACGCATGCAGAGATCTGATCCGTACATAGAACAGTAACGTCTCTCTGAGCTTAAAGCATGGACTAATAAACCCAGCAGAGCTCTCTGTAGAGAGAGATTATACATGTTTGATAAAAGTCTAAATGTATATATGTATGTATATGTATCACTCAGAGCTGCTTCCTGCTGCTTTAACACTTTCACCACCTCTCCTCTTTCTCCATTATGCAGCTCCAACAATAATTTCTATGGAACTGTTGTAATGTACAATTTAAAATAGCACATATAGACAAACCTTTAGCATAATTCCTGCTTGTCAGACATCATTTATTTCACTTATAGCAGCAGAATGCACAGAGCCGCTTGGATCTTTATGCAACGACGGGAAGAATCGGAGGGCTTATGTTGCTGTTGAATCAATTTCCATGTTTAACAACAGCACCCGGAAGCATTTTACTATATGTAGAAAAAGCAAAAGACCATCTTATTCACCGCATTCCCCCTCAAGGCTGCACATTATTCATGTAATACACAGACAATTATTTGCAATTCATTTTCATGCAGGAAGCACAGCAATCAGAAAACAGGCCGAGACAGGCACACGCTGTATACCAATACAGAGCATGTTCAGTGTGCAAGAGTCATATGGGAGGTGATTAATTATGGTTCATACAGCCTATTAAACATGCTGCGGCTCTGCTTAACAGCTACATGTCCACATTCAAAATCAGCTTATACTCAGGAGAGGGGTCGACTCCTGAATCATCACTGCAGCGGTTCTCAAAGAGAGCATGCTCCGTTAATGTGATGTGTCAATATCAGTCAATCAGTGTTCAGGACGGAGGGAGCTCCCAGCATGAATCACTCGCTCTGCAGTCGTCTCAGAGCAGAACCCAACTGTCCACCTGTGTTGTTTAGACTTTTATCAAACAAGTGCAGAAAACAAGGCAAAGTTAATCAGTTTATTACGGTGGCCCTGAAGGTCAACTGCAAAAAAAACAACAACAATTAAAAAAAATGTTTCATGACATGTTTTTTGTGTTTTTGCAAAATGTTGCATCTGCTGAAATATTTTTAAGTCAAGTGTAAAGCTTTTTTTGCAAACAGTGGAATGTTTTTGCATTTGACCTTCAGGGCCACTGTACATTTTTCCTTTTGAATGCATTATTTTAGGCTTCAACATGACCACAATGAAAAAAAAAAGAAAACCCTGAACCTGAGGTCGTGAGCGCTAGCAGCACAAAAAAATCGTAGTGGATAAAGCCACTTATTCATCGCTTTCACGTGATGTCACACAGTTATGGAACCGCCCACTTGGCGAGCAAGAAAACAGTTACCAGCTACGGAGAAGTTACCGTACTCTACTGACACATATACGAGTTTAGATCCTTCCATAGGAGAGAGAAAACCCGGAGGGGAGGAGATTGTACAAAGAAGCTGCTCTGTGGTTACCATGGAAATGGAAGGAGTGGCAGGAGTGCAGAATGTTTGGGTTGCTTGGCAACAGTTAAATTGTGGAACTAGCTGATTTGGTGGAGTCAAAAAATTATCTGTTTTTGATATTTTAAGACTATTTTCTGCTTCTATATATAAAGGCAATTTCGCACATGAAGTCGAGATGTTGTACTGAATATCAGCACTGCCGCGACTCGGTCATAGACATGAGGACGCAGACCTCTGATGTGACATTGCTTGATTATATATTTTCCCCCCAGTGGAGCACCCTGAGTAAATATGGCATTAAATCTACTGAAATATTGGACAAAACTTGAACCGCACACAGGGAACAGAATTCTTCCAACATAAACATTTTGTATCTCGTCTTCAGAGTCCACATTTATATGCAGGAATGTGTTTATCGAGATGCTTAAAGAGGAATATTAAACCAGCTGCTTTAGCTCAAAGCATTAAAATGACTGTGAGTAGCCGAAGGTCTCATTGTTTAGCTGCACACACCAACTGATCTGATCCACTCGTAGCACTGCTCCTAGCGTTGCTCTGGCCTCAGCAGGCAGCTGTTCTTTGGGGGGGGGGGGGAACATTTTTTAAATAATCTTTATGAAACTCTATTTTCTATCTGTTCAGCATCAAACGGCAGTTAAACAGCAGCTGGTGAACACGGTGTTGCATTTAGCTGTGAATGTGAGAGATATTTCCCTCAGGAGGCGGGGAGTGAAGATTGGACTTACATTCTCCAGATGGTGAACAGTTTTTTTCCATATCAACCTAAAAAAGGTGATCATCATGCAAAATCCTGCAGTTCGTCGAGTGTCCACTAGAGGCTGGCTGCAGGAACACCGGAGGTCACATACACACAAAAGCCAAAAAAGCCATGAAGCTTTTGTGCAAACAGTCAATAAGCAATGAATTGTGTTTTATCAGAGAAGCAGGAGTTTGAAAGGTCCTCAAAAGCAGAGACGTCCTCTTGCAGTCAATTACAGGACAATAAATCAAACATCATTATTACTATTGTATTATCTTGTGTGGTTTGTGCAGCAGTAATGCTTTATTAAAGGTCTCCCTTTGCTTTGGTTATTAAATCAATTACTTACATATTGCAGGAGCATGCCCAGAGCTGTACACAACTGTTATTAATGAGCATGGGAATGCACTGCATGTGTATTGCAGATAGCGGAGAGACATTAGAATACATTATTCTTCAATACTAGGCCGGCATTACCATTATGAAAATGATAAGTTATATTCAACGCCTATAAGTAAGTCACTCACATGAGTAATGAAATAATTCAATAAATAAATAAAAATGGCTCAAAGTAGAAGAGTTAAAAAAAAAAAAGTCCCAGAAACTCTGTACTCCCGACCGTCACTCTCTCAGTCCTCAAGTGGAGACAGCTGACAGCTTCAGAACAGTTTATACACCGTACTACCAGATAATGGTCAGGACATCTCCAGGCTGCAAAGCATGCTGGGGCAGTGCACCGGGCAGCGACGGGTGACGCGTCAAAGCCACTTTGCTGCCTAAAAGGATCAACTGCTACATGTCTGACTGCCACTCATGCAGCAGCTTTAGCTCCCAGCAGACGATTACTTATTACTTATTGCTTAAAGTGTTCTTTAAGATGAATAAAGTGACTTTATATAATGTTGTTGAATGATTGCAAGGCTCAGTGTCATTTGTAGCGCTTAGCCAAATGTACCGGTGTATTGTCCTGCTGCTTGACAGGCATTGCTTCAGTCTTTTTTATAAGGTGATTTTGTTCTCTATAGGCAGGTGTATTATACTTCGACGCTTGAAACTGCTTGAAATTGGTTGAAAAGCTAAAGAAATGTTCTCTTCTTGTCGAATGTTGGAGAAGAAACGCTGTTAGCTACCTGCCAGGCGAAGTTAGTATAATTAAAGAGGACATATTATCCCCCTTTTCCACCTTTTCAAACAGTCCCCTGTGGTCTAAATGAAACATCTGTGCTGTGCTTTAGTCAGAATATAACATGAATCAAGCACCAGAGGAGGTTTGTGAGCCTGTATAAACCAGCTCTCTCAGAACGCTCCGTTTTGGTGTGTGTGTCTCTTTAAATGCAATGACCCCCCCTGAGTTTTCCCCGTAGACATCACTCCGCTTGTGAGAATAAAAATGGCGGACCTGCAAAAAAGTTTTGCTCTAGGCTGGGGGTGGAGTCCATGGGTGGAGATACCAGGGGAGGGGAGGGGATTTTTTTTTTTTACCAGAATCCCACTGTGACATCACAAGGAGAGCAGATTAGAAACGGAGAATTTTTCTCTGCGTTGTAAGACTTATGCAGACCACAAACAAAGGACTGGATGGGTTTATGTTGTGGTTTAGTCGACACTCAGGTTACCCAAATATATGTTCAACAACACTGAAGAAGTGGATTCTTCATATTATGTCCCCTTTAAATTAAATATATTGTCGAAGTGGAGATGAGATTAATGTTGGCTTCTGTTAATAGTAGTTTATTAGCTGGTGTTAGCCTCAGGGGCTATTCTGTTTAGCCTTAAGAAGTGAGCAGTTAACGGCTTGAAATCAGCGGAAAAGTGCCGTCTTTTCTGTTCTTAGTCCTTGACGATGATCCTCAGCTGATTTTAGACTGTCCTACTCCTTGTTTTTGTTGTCTGAAGGCAGGCTTATTGGCAGAGAACAAGTCGAGTGTTTCCTAAATATAGATTCATTCTGAACAAGTTTCATCATCGTTATAAAAAAGTAATACAGCATAGAAAGTTCACACATCATCACTTTCCTGGCAGGGTGCGTTATTTTTGATAACTTCACATCCTGACATAACTTTCTATCTGTAGACAACCCTTAAAGCCCAGCACAAACTAGTCTATTCGATATTTACACTTCTAGAAAGTTCTTAAAAAAAAACTCCCATATGCTAACGTTTTTATAAGAGCATGAAAAGTCTATTCTTCAGTGAGAGCTGGAGGTCAGATTGTAACTGTCAGATGCATACAGTTGTCCTGCTCCTGTGCAGATTGCGTCCTGCCGCCGGTCACCACTACTGTCCACTCATTACTACCCTCTCTCGTCTCTCGTGGTCATTGTAGTCACACTTGACTTCCACCAAACCCTTTCATGACGTAATCGCCAACTTTTTAAATCCTAGATTTCAAACATCTTTGTTATAAATCTGGGTGTCCGGACGATCCCTGAGCAGATCGGGGACGTTCAGATTGGATCTTTATACTCACACTAGTGTTGTATTACCCAAAATCAGTCTTGGTCTCAAGACCACTTTTTGAAGGTCTCAGTCTCGAAAGCGAAACATTTTTACTCGGTCTTGTCTCGGTTTCAGACTGGACAGACTCCGGATTTTAAATGAAGACCGCTCTTTCTAAAAGAACAGATAACTTCAACTCATTTGTAGTTTGATTTTTATCCCCCGCTTACGGCCCACAACCTTCAGGGTGTTACGGTCTAAGTGAGTGACACGCCCTCTGTACAGTTCTTTCTATGTGTTGTACTTCACAAGTGTTAACATAAGTAAACAGCCAGCCAAACTCCTTTTCAAGAGCCAGGAAGTGAGCGTGCTTGCTCCTTTAATTACTTCTTCAAAGTAGACAAGATGACAATGAATCGGAGTGAAAAGCTTTCTGAAGGATTCACACCAAGGACGACTTTGGATTCAACATGGAAACCCATACAGACACCACCATGCTCCTTCTCTGTTTACACACTTTCTACCTCCTGCTTCCTGTGTCTTCATAGATTTCAAAATAAAGGAACAATAACCTTCAAATGTTCAAATGACAATGAAACTTTGTCCTTTAACATATAAAACACATCAAGGGCAGAACACCCCCTAAACACAAGATGATGATTTTTCAGTGATAGTTATGGTCCTGGTCTTGTCTCAGTCTTAAACTGCCTTGGTCTTGACTCGGTCTCAGAGTGAGTGTGGTCTCGACTACAACACTAACTCACTACAAAATAATCTGTGACGAAAATCAATTTGGAGAAGCCTCAAATCGGATAATGAGGAATCAGACCTCAAATCTGCCCGACTATCCTTTGGTCCAAACCAGGCTTTAATCAAAGTTGTTGGCCGACAACATCGGGCCTGAGAATCTGCTCGCGTCTGGATTGTTTACTACTTAGTAAGTCTCTGTTTGTCTGAGCTTAGCGTGTCTTTCTGATGCTCTGAACTTGTCTCTCGGCTATCCAAAGTCAATTAGACCTTTCTTTGTTCCGTGTTGACCTGTGAAATGTTCTGAGGGCAGAGAAGGCAGAAGACGGGATGGATGCTCCTCTGCAGAGGGAAGAGACTGTGTGACAGCCAGAGTTTAATCTGTCCATGTCAATCTGTCACTGTCAGCCGTCACTGTCACAGGATTACACCTGGGGCGGCTGGCACGCAGCAGCAGTATGGACTCAGAATGTGTTGTGCAGACTTTGCATTTGGTCCCTTTTTATTCTGATAAATATGAATTTAGTTTGGATGATTTTATCCGTGTCCTTGATCCTTAACTTATTTTGATGCGTACAACATTTACCTTTTTGAAAGTTCCTTTATTTAAAACGGAAATTGTGCTGCTGGTCGTTTCCTTTGTCTCTCTCTTTGGTGTTTATGAAGACAAGGCCAATGGAGCTGAGTGCATCAACTGGACGCAGCATTTGATTCAGAAGAACCTAAAGTCGGACCCAGCACGGTATGGTCGAGGTTCCACCATGGACTTAGGGGAAGCTTTTGGGAGAAAAAAAAAATCATCTTTGCAGCAAACATGTGGCACATTATAATTTCCGCCTGAACATGCTTATACTAAAACCTCTGTAGTTCTGCTCTGCTTCACTTTATTTAGCTCAAACGTTGCCCTGGTAATGTCAGGATGTCGAGTAATTGATTTCAATAGAGCTACAGAGGCTGCTGCATCATTTTATAGGGAATATTTACTCTGAAATAGAAAAATAATTTAGGCGGAAATGAAATCCATGTTCCATCTGTATTTACACTGACACAGTAACATATATGAGATATAGAGATATACTCTGTTAAGTTTTGGGTATGCAATTTTCGAGAATAAACCAATAAATAGGGCCTAGTGATCAAGAGGTTAAAATAATTTAGTATCAAAATGTTTTGATGGACTTGAACATTACTTGATACCATTTCTAAAAAAAACCCAGATACTATCAGGAACCTTTGGCTTTGCCTTTTGTGTGAAAACGTGTGAAAAGCCTGTTAAAACATTAGACAGCTCTTAAAATGAAGATAGTGACCTCAAAGTCAATGTCATTGCATTAAGATCCATTGGATACTGCTACCGTCTTGTGCGGTTTCAGACGCTATTACTGAGACCAAACAGAGTGGGGGAGCAAATGAAAGACCCCATTGTGTTAAACTGACCTCAGCGAATATGAGGATACATTATGAGCTTTTTACCTTGTGAGAAATTACATTAGGGAGGCCCATCAGGGTTTGATAGAGCTTTCAGCTCTAACACTTTTTCTGGGAGGGGAGGATGTGTGTGTGTGTGTGTGTGTGTGAGTGTGGGTGTGTGTGTGTTTCTATCCGAGGCATCTTAAAAAGCATCGACAGTGACGGGTTTTAGGTGTGTGGGATCTAAAGTGACCTTTCATTGTAAACTTGTGTGATCAAATCCTTTATGATCTAATCTTGACTTCGGGTAAAATATAAACAGAATACAAATAAAAAAACACATCAAGTGAGACTTATACCTTATAACAAAATATACATAAAGACGTTGTTTTTCAAACACTAGTCGAAAAGAGACAAAGTAAATATTAACCAATCAAGCCCGTAGGCGTCACAAATTTGTTGTAAAAACACAAAAGAGTTGATTTTCCGCTTAACCACATATTCTTCCCCGGGAGCTCCTGAGCTCTCGTTTCATTTTTTTCCTTAGATTAGAGGAGTCATGAAGAGGTGTCATAGTCAGTCAGTTGGCAGGGAAATCACAAAACAAACTTAGTATTTGACACCATCGATTCAATAGCTGTATCACAAGACTCAATACATACATATGTTTCTTCATATATCTTTTTTTGGAGAAGCAGAGTCAGATTTTCTTGCTCAACTAACTCCCACGGTACATGGAGAGTGAAAGGCTTGAAGAGGGCTAACAGCTCCAGCAACACTTTGTAGTATGAAGATCAACTTTATTAGACCGATGAGTTTCAGCTGGCGGCTTGATGACCCCGATGAAGGCCACAAGACGAGACATGTCGGACTAATAAAGTCAATAAAGTTGATCTTCATACTGCAAGTGTTGCTGGAGCTGTTTAGATATTTTCGCCACCCCCGCTGCTAACAAGCGGGGGTGGCGAAACGGCAGGCCCATCATTATAGCATTGCTTCTATGATTCAACACATAATGAAGTGATCCTGGTGGTGGTTATTCTTCCACTTTGCTTTTATTTACATATGCATCGTCTCTGACAATTTTATAACGTTGTATGTGTGTGCTTTGCACTGAACTTATTCTTTCATGGCATCCTACCGTACTCAATCAAGTTCTGAAATATTTTTGTGTCATAATATGTGAGCTTCTGTGTTTGTTCTTCATCTTAATCAGATGTTTGAAATGTATCATGTGACCATGACGTCACATGACACCCTATTTAAGCACCTGTCTCATCGGTATAAATCATGTCCTGAAGACTCAGTAGAGTCGAAACGCGTTGACAATCCATGTTAAATGTTTTTATATGTTACCAGAGTGCCTCGGACTTTCAGTTTAAGACTGCCTCTCCACACTTCACTTTTTCTCTTCTATTTAGGACAGTCAAACTTTTTTATTCGCTAGCAGGCCCAAAATGTTGCCAGGAAAATGTGGTAAACTTTTTGTGTACGCTTTCAGGTGAAACATGCCGATGGTATTTGGCTAATTCCCAGGCTCAGCAAACTATCCTCCAAACATGGTGACTTCTGGTTCAAAAGAAAAAGTAGTGATGGCCCAAACACCAAAGGTAATGTTTAAATAGTAATCTAATAACTGTTGTGTGTTGTAGTGGCTTTGTCCATATCTTTTATACAGTGTACATATTAAAGGTGTTGCCCCTCCTGTCCCCATATCAGCCAGTAAGCCAGTAAACCTTCTGTCAGTGCCTAGATCCAGGATAAAGTGCAATGGGGATCGTGTTTTTTCCATTGCAGGACCAAAGATGTGGAATTCTTTACCTCCAAATATCTGTCTCTCACCCACTATTGGTGTTTTTAAAACTCACCTCAAAACATATCTTTACTCAATTGCCTTTCATTTTCAATAAATCGTCAAGCACCAGATCCATAGCTCTGTTAGTCTTGTGTAACAATGGACATAATCGTTACCTGTTCTTTCATTTTGGATCCAAAGTGCTGTACAGCGCAGATAGAAAAAAAATAATAAAGCATTAGAAAGTAACGAGTGCTGCATAAATAAAGTTGAGTTGAGTTTTATAATTAATTGTTGGATAAAAGATTGTAGTCGGGTGAATCTGCAGTCTGCAGGAAAGAACATGATTTCACCAGACTCCATGTACTAACTCTGCGGGGGTGATGGAGGTGTAATTTGTCCACAAATCCTAACAGGTGCCACAAAACTGACAGGGAAGTGATCGAGATGTCAATCATTTTTAAGACTCATCCCCACAGCCCTGAGATGTTCACAGTTTGATCAGAAGAAATAGGTCTGTGTGGGTGGACCAGGAAACTAAAAGGGGACACTGCCTATGTTTTCTATAACACAGCGTAACATCACATTTGTCAAACACAGAAGCAGGATTACAGAGGACAGGACCCAAATGCAGACTACCGTGGCAGCAGGGGCGTGTCCAGACTTTTTTTGGACTGGGATGGCCCAACAGGGGCTTTGACTTTTGCAGGGGTGGCCTGAAGTCTGCGCACAAACTCACTCAAATGATTATCAATGATTTAGCCTTTTTAACTCCACCAATCAGATTTGTTTTGTGACATGAGTTAACGGCAACATTAGCTTAAGTTTTTATGACACCAAAAGAAGAGTTTTGTTCAAAGTGACAATTTAAAATACTCAAAATTTGTATGCAAACTCCTAAAAACTGTCTAGCATTGTTTTTGATCCGACAAATTGCCAGTTACTTCACAACAAGTAAGACAGTTTCATTACTTTCCTATTAACCTTTCTTATGAAATAAATGTGAAATAAAAATCAAATAACATTTTGTATTTACAATTTAAGGTGCAAAGAAAATATACTACATTGATATGTAAAGAAAAATACTAGCAGCCTTTTGCAAAAGAAATATCTAATAGTTGGTTTAATATAAGTCCCGCCTCTGACAAGGCAAATAGCCAATTACAGTTTAGGATTTTTGGGGTGGCCAATCAAACTTCATGGGGGGCCCATGCCAGCCTTGGTCACCCTTATGGACACGCCCCTGCATGGCAGAGCTTGTGGTTTATTCGGTTAATTAGCAACAAAAGGTAAACCATATCTTCGAGTTTAAACAAGAGTCCAAACTTTAAAAGTGTTCAGGCAGAAAGCACACAACACAGAGAAGGCACGAATCGGAAGTAAAAAAAACAAGAAGGAGGGAAACAAAGCTGAGATCCAAAAACTTTACTGGACTAATTACTATTGCTGGAACGCTTGATACAAGAGAAAAGACAAACTGGCAAAGCCCATAATTCGATACATTTATGTATGCCAGGAAAAGATAAATCATGCCAATTCTTCTACTTCAACACTGCATTCCAAAAATACCAGGATGTCCAATTAAATCCCATTTTATCATATGAAAGTCAGCATCATTTTAAACCATTTTGACACAAACAATTCTGCAGTCAAAGTTATTCAGATAACCAGATGGATAATGGATCGAGAATCAAAGTTTAAGAGGTGATATCATGGCATATCAGTGTGTCATAATTGGGAACATTTTGCATGCACAGTACTAATGCGTTGTCTTTCTCGGTCCCCAAATACCGCCCAATGTGTCTCCTGGTGTCTCAAATCCAGGAGGTCTGTTTTCCTGCTCTCTTACTTTTATTTAACATCTTACTGGCTGCTTGGTTAGGAAGCTGATGCAACCTTTGTTTGTTTTTATTTCTTAAAGGCTTTATATGTGATTTTTCACACTTAAATATAATAGAAATCAAGTCTATCCTCTGAAAATTAATCTGTCAGTCATGACTGTCTACAATGGGTGTAACACCCGAGTCCCACTGTCTGTGATGTTTTCCGAGTTTTCCGAGTCCTATCTTCAGTTTGTTTACATCGCCCAGACGGCCGGCTGACTCCTCCCCTCGTGTATAAAAGTTGTTTAATTGAGGGACTAGAGAAAAGAAGAATAACATACTGTACTCACTGCTTAACTGTGTTTCTAGATCACGCTCATTTCAGGTAAATTTACATGCAGTGTGAAGATACCAGCATAATAAAGATCGCTAGCATTAGCATGCTAACACAACAATGCAGCGCAAGTTGTTTTGGTTTCATGCTGGTGCTCAAGGGCGACATCTGCTGGATCAAAAAAATCACATAAAGCCTTTAAGGTCCTTGAGCAAAGGTCCAGTGTTGGAGTCCATCCATCGGCACAGATCACAACCCAGTTTGTCCTTTCTCCTTGGTCATCACCTGTGCATTTTCTCTGAGCATCTAGATTAAAAAATGATGAGTCTTTTTCTAAAGGATACCTTAGACATTTGTATCTGATGCAAAGGGCTTTGACTAAATGTTGGTATTTAGAAGTTAAAAAAAGTTAGGGAATATAAACAGGCTGAAAGTACATATTTTGGCAGGGCAGTTGCAGTTATAGTAAAAAGTAAAAGTATGTGATTTGGACGGCAAGGACAGACGTAATACACCAGGGAGGTGATGCTGATGAGGCGCGGCTGAAACCAATCAGGGCGGGGTGGACTATCAATGAAGCAAATGAAACATATCACGACCTAAAGAGCAGAACAGGAAAGGCAGCCTGATATCACTCTGAAGTCATCAAAAACTGCAGCGTGGACAGCGGCCCAATGCGTTTAAATATGAAGCCATAGGTACCTTACTGGCATCATTACTCTGGTTTTGATGTGGTGTTGAGGTCAGTTGACGTTGGGATAAGAGAATGAAAGTCTGCTTAAGCTCTTATCAATAAGTGAGGAATGGGTTTAGTATACATGATGAGGCTATTGCCACAGAGATTCACAGTAAAAGCAGTTTTGGGGCCGACAATGACCAAACTGTGACCTTATTTGGTTGAGATAACATTTCCAACATGAATGCCATCGTTTGGCTGTTGGCAATTCTACAATTCTACAATTCTACAATTCACTTAGCAGACGCTTTCATCCAAAGCGACGTCCATCAGAGAGTAAGAACAACACAAGCAAGGATCTAGAAAAAAGGGAACAATGTCAATAAGAGCAAACGATCAGCTTTGAGTCTGATTGGACACACAGGTGCTGACAGGAAGTGACCAGAGGCAAAGCACAACATTGAGGGCAGTTCTTGAGAGCTCTAATCAGTATAGAAACCATCTTATAAGTCGTCGTTATCAAACAAAAACCATCGTCACAACCATCATCATCATCAATAATATGGAGACCATCATCATTAAGTTAGTAGGTATTCATGAAAGAGCTGGGTCTTTAGCTTTTTCTTAAAGGAGCAGAGGGACTCTGTAGATTCAATGGAGTTCGATACCAGTGATACCAGTGGATAAATGGTAAATGGACTTGAGCTTGTATAGAACTTTTCTAGTCTGAATACTCAAAGCGCTTTTTTCACCACAGGTCACACCTACACATTCACACACTGATGGTAGAGTGTCCATCAGGAGTAACTAATCCCATTCATACACATTCATATGCCGCCGACAAAGCAGCAAAAGCAACTTGGGGTTAAATGTCTTGCCAAAGGACACATTAAATGTGTCTGCAGGAGCTGGTGATTGAACCTCCGACCTTCCAGCTAGAAGACGATAGACTGATTGAGCCATAGCCACCCCAATAACGTAACAATTACCGTCCATGTTTTATACAGTCTATAATTAGACTTTATGAATTGTGCTTTACAATTGCATGCATAAAAAGTTTTTATCTTCATGCGATTGCATTTCTGCTGCTTGATGTTAGAATTGTTACTGAATGTTGCACCCCATCAGTGTTTCTCACCCCTGGGTAATTCAAGAGAACTGTTTGTGCAGGATTACAAATATTCAGGGCTAGAACAACTTAAACAGGCTTCTGAATATCTTTTTAATCATAGAGCAATCAAAGAGCAATCCTCTTGTCACCCAAGTACTTCCCCTATGGAGTACACTGGAATGTGCCAGCCCAGGTTTCATGTTACTTATCATTGCCGCTGGAGGCGAGACACTGATGCAAGCTCCCATGTAAAAAAAAACCTCTTCAAAGAGCGTCAGCCCGGTGCACCCCTGCTGTGCGGGGTCTAAGCTGCATTCATTAAGAAGAGTCACACTCTTCTCAGAGCTCTGACAAAATTGACAAAAGAAAAAGTCATCTTCTTTCTACGAGCAGTTCAGCAGTTTTCTTCTTCGTTTCCATAAAGAAGAATTTATTTCAGAATGGATTGGTTGTACTCATAGACGTTGTATGAAACATGGACGTTGTAGCGGTGACGTCACCCATTGGTTTTTGAAGCAGAGTTTTGAAACCCAATAGCTGCTGGTCGCCATATTGGAAATGCTGTCACAAGCTGTCAGCCTAGCAACAGGCAACGAGTTGGAATTAAGGGCGTTTTCACATTCTGAACGATTGTTTAGTACAGCGCCCAATCACGATTGCCCCCCCCCCCCCCATTCCCCCCCATTCCCTCTCCCCCGCTGGTCCGCATTCACATTAGTTTTATAGTTCCATACCCAAGTTGCATTTGCGTATGTACACATTCTGATACAGCAGGTGCCAGTATGCAAATAGTTGGTTTTGCAAATCTAACCAAAAAGCAGAAAAAAGAAGAAGTAACCATGGCAACCATCCTGCTAACTGTGGATGTTTTTCTTATTTCTGAGATGCCCTCTTCCATACTTTACCGTACCTACCATGCAGCT
Source organism: Labrus bergylta (assembly GCF_963930695.1). NCBI lineage: Eukaryota > Metazoa > Chordata > Actinopteri > Labriformes > Labridae > Labrus > Labrus bergylta. The sequence goes on from NC_089211.1 coordinate 24,542,180, forward strand.
CAGAGGATGAAATGTGCCCGTGCTGCGATGCGACGGCTTTTGAAGCAACAGGAGCCGTTTAGAATTATGTAATATATCGACCCACTTCCTTGTTTGAGCACGGATGCGTTCACATCTCCCACGGGTCGAGCTAGAGTACACATAAAACGTGCCCAAGACCACCTCTTCAAGCGGACTCGGACACAGGGCCCAAGTACGGTACGTTTGTGTTCATGCTGAACAAATGAACTGGACTTTGGGTCCTTGGATCCGGGGCTTGATCCCTAATGTGAAAGCGCCCTCAGGCTGGCCTTAAGCTCCCTGTCCAACAGCTACAAAGCGCCCCTACAAAATGCGTCAAATCACATTTTCAGAATGGAGTGATATTTTTGTGATCCTATTTATTTATTTTTGTCCACATTGTTCTCACAAAAGCAAAAGTTCCTGTTTTGAAAAATAAAGACCTTCCCTTAAAAATCATGAATAAACCATGATTCATTCTCGGTGAACTAAGGTCACGTTAAAGGCCGACTAAAGTATTATTACTAGAGTAAAATGTTGACACTGAAAAAAAAAAAAACTAGAAGTGCACTTAGAGAGCATAAAAACCTTCACCAAGGCCAACAGCTCACTCTGTTATTCAGAGCAAACCTGAAAGGAAAACCACTAAATGTTGGATACATTTCTGAGCCATAAGAATTCAATTTTGTCGATATAAATTCTGAGCCATGAATCTGATTGTCTTTGATTAAAGACGAGAAATGTTCTGTACTTAAAGACCGAGCAAGGCAAGATCATAGACTGTATAAAGCTTTGACTTAGTCTCAGTGCCGATTCTAGAGTCTGTTGGGGCCCTCTGCAAAAACAAATTGGGGGCCCTCCAACTGGCATTCATTACCATTATGTCTGCCAATGTCCAGACGCTTACTCATACTTATTTCTCCTGTAAAAATCTGCATTTTACATGGGCGTGGGACTTTCAGGACTTTTGCAGCAACCATTCTGTTTCTGTTTTTACCAACTCGATGCACTCTGTAAAAAGCTTGTGAGCGGTTCTGGACTTTGTTGGGGGTCATGATTTAGTCCTGTTTAGTTAGTTTTTCCTGGTGTTGTTGATCATTTGTGTTGTCTTTCTAATTGTGTCCCTTCTTTCTCATTATTTTTCATACTTGTGTTTATTCTCTTTAGTGTTTCCTGTTTTCTTTTTTAGTTCTTGTCCCCAGTGTTTCTTGTCTTGCTTGAATTCCCTTTCCCACTTTGATTGCCCTTATTGGTTTCACCTGTGTCTTGTTTCTCACACCTGGTTGTGATTAGCTCCTGTGTATTTAGTGTCGGTGTACCATCCCTCTTACTGTCAGTTCAAGCTCCTTGTTTCTCCTTTTGAACTTTTCTATCTGTTTCACAAATTGAATAATCTATGATGAGAATTTGCCTTCCACTGAGAGCATAAAAAACGCAATAAATGGTATTCACATGTTAAATTTATACCGCTCTCCATAAGTCTTTGCACCACTTTGTCCACCCCAGTAACAGAAAAAGGTCTAAACACGGTGATGGTGTTTTGTTGGGGACGATCTCTTTAACTAATTTTCATCAGCAGAATATCTCATCATCCAAAGTTGAGCTGCATGAAAACACAAACTGCTTCTGTTTCTAAAGTACCGCCTGAATGTATACTTGTGGCATCTGCTTGTAGACAATAAAAAAGAAAATGGGGACACTTTGCACATTCGTTTTTTTTTTTTCCTTGTTCCCTAAGCCGCACAAACTAATGATGTAATCACATCCTTTCCTTTCTTTTCTTATGCCAGTCTCGCTTTACTGTTATTGAGCTTTCAGTCGCAGAAGCCTGCTGCAAAAAAACAAAAAAAACATAATGTTGTTCACCATTAAAAGATGTCAAACAAAACATCGGCACCGTTTAAGTCGTGGAAGAGTGCCAAACAGTTCATTTTAAGAGAGCGATGCAACAATCAGACGCACACATACATTATATATCGCTGACATTTTTTGGCAGCGGGTTGAAATATTGCACCGGCAGAGGCCTAAGAATGACAAATGTGCGATGATGGGGGGGATAAGGATTAGTATGAAAAATGTGTGTACACAACATCTTTGCGTGGATAATTGTCAGTTGAACAAAGGGCCCAAACAGCAGATGTTTCATTCCCGAGATGGAAAGCCTCGTGGTGATGATAATGAAGGTAAACCTGGAGGAAAGAAAAAAAAACAACACGCTCACTAAATCTTCTTTGAAGGTGCCTCGAGTTTTCTACAGAGGAGCTCTTGGATGCCTGTTAGTGTTTACTAAATTACAGCAACAGCGAGTGAATGGTCCATGAGGAGACAGGTGTTTGCTAACTGTCAGGAGGAAGGTTTTCAGGCACTAAACATGACATTAACATCAGGATTACAGTCATGCATGTGGCTGCTGCCTTGCGTATCCCCGAGCACTGAGGCTTTGGAAAGAAAGGTAATGTGTCTGGTTCAGTTTCATTCTACAGGCTACAATGTGGCATGTAAGTGTTGCAGAGGATTGCGTGTCACAAGAGACTTAGCTATGATCTGATCAGACAGAAAAATGTACGATTTTCACTGGTCGGGGAAGCAGGAAGTGATTTTTAATAGCTTAACAATAGGGTGGCGCCAAATGGAGCTCCTTATCATAAACCATAAAGCAAACATCTATAGTTAGGAATATATCTTAAAGGGGACATATGATCGCCCTTCTCCCCCTTTTCAAACAGTCCCCTGTGGTCTAAATGAAACATCTGTGCTGTGCTTTGATCAAAATATAACATGAATCAAGCACCAGAGGACGTTTGTGACCCTGTATAAACCAGCTCTCTCAGAACGCTCCGTTTTGGTGTGTGTGTCTCTTTAAATGTAATGATAATGAGTTTTCCCCGTAAACATCACTCCTCTGTAGCGAGAGTAAAAATGGCAGACCTGCGCAAAAGTTTTGCTCTAGGCTGGGGGTGGAGTCAATGGGTCCATGTTTTTTTTAAAATCAGAATCCCACTGTGACATCACAAGGAAAGCAGAGAGTTAAACGTCCAGGCGTTTTTTTTTATTTTTTATTCACAGCTTCTCGTGCATGCATACTGTGAAGGAAAAAAAAAGAAAGGACTCGAACAAACCTTGGTTCTCTAAAGACCGACACACAGTCTATTTTCAACACGTTTGACATTTTGACACCAGGATGTTGTTGAGGTCCAAGCTGAATAAATGAATAAATTAGATGGGGTCTAAATGGAGTTATATGATCTCCAGCCTCTAAAGACCTCAAGAGTACGTTCCAGAGTTAATTTGGCAACTTGATACTTAATTGACAGTTCTCTCCTCACAATCGGACATCGACAGGAGAAGCCATGATTGGGTAAATGGCTAATGGAGAAAGATCACTGACTTACATCTTCAAACAACAGCTCTGCCTTAAAGCCTTATTAGCTGCACGCTCTTGAACCTGCAATGCCAGCTTCCAAGATGTCGAAGGATATTTTCATTATTTCCTCTTTGGATGTTGATGTGGCAAGAAAAGCTGACATTTGATCGAGGTTAACACGCTGAGAAGGACGCCAGCAAATCATTTGATTTCAACCAATAAACCTCCCAAGATGTGATTATGTCACACTAAGCATCAGGGTCTGAAATGCTACTGGTCAGTTATTTACACCAACACTGCATCATTAAAGCCTATACATTTGAGTTTAAATGTAAAAACTCTGCAGAGGTATCTTCTGGTTGGTGCTACAACCTTTTACATGAGCGGTCAGGAGAAGTGAACAAGGTGGATTTTGGACACAACCAAAAACTCCACAGAAGAGGGTCCATGTCAGAAACCAATGCAGGTTACAAAGTATTTCAAAAAAAAAGATTTGTCATCTTTGTCTGGCCAATGAGCATCATTATTTAACATTTTAAAAGAAAAAAAACACATTTTATCATTTAAATAGTGAATGGAAAATGGACTTGGCGCTTGTTTAGCTTTTTTCTAAAAACTAAACCAGATGTTTTAATGTTGTTTCGGTGTCTGACTCCGTCCCACTCGATCTTTCTTGTGGTAAATTAATGCGCCGTGCTCCAGCATCCGGCAAAAATAGTAGTGTTGCATATTTGCTATGGAGGGCAGACACATTGAATAAAGGACTGAACACTCATCTGATGAAATTTGGCCGTAGGAGACCTGAAAAGTACACCTGTTTATACCCTGCACTACACCACTGAGTAAGACTATTTCTGAGTATTTGAATCCTTTATTTTATTTTCTAATTCATTAGATTTTTTCTCCCTTTGGAGCCACAAAAGGCTTTATAAGAAGTCTTGTTCACGGTTGCAGTCAGGCTCCTGTAAACAAACTTTGATGTGGAAACCGTTTGAGTTCCAGTTTAACTCGTCCAGACTGACTTTGAGTCAACAAACTGTTGCTAGTTCATCTTTGATGGAAGGAGGAAGGTTTTTTTTTTGTTGGGGTCTGTTTCAACAAATTGCTCTGAGATGCTTCAGTGTAAACATCTAGTGAGTTATATATGCTACCTCTCTGTTGGCTTCTTACCTTAAAGGCTTTATATGCAATTTTTTGATCCAGCAGATGTCGCCTTTGAGCACCAGCATGAAACCAAAACAACTTGCGCTGCATTGTTGTGTTAGCATGCTAATGCTAGCGATCTTTATTATGCTGGTATCTTCACACTGCATGTAAATTTACCTGAAATGAGCGTGATCTAGAAACACAGTTAAGCAGTGAGTACAGTATGTTATTCTTCTTTTCTCTAGTCCCTCAATTAAACAACTTTTATACACGAGGGGAGGAGTCAGCCGGTCGTCCTGGCGATGTAAACAAACTGAAGATAGGACTCTGAAAACTCTGAAAGCATCACAGACTCGGGTGTTACACCCATTGTAGACAGTCTTGACTCAGAGTTATTTTCAGAGGATATACTTGATTTATATTATATATAAGTGTTAAAAAATCACATATAAAGCCTTTAACCCTCTTGGCTAAAGAAACCTATAATCACTTGGACAAAGTTCGATTCAGAAGCCTGAGACTTAAGACAACATTTGGAGAAAGAGGCAAGTAAAAAAACACAAAAGCAAAAACTTCTTTAATGGTCCCTTTTCAAAAACACTTTAAGTCTGCAATGGCTTTTCTCTTCTGCCCATTGATAATAACCTTTATTCAGTGTGTAATTCAAAAGGAGTCTCAAGAAACCAAGCTGATGTGCGGCGGCTGAAAATGTCTCGCAGAGTAGGAGAACGAACAAGAGAACAGAATGTGTGAAATGAACGGTAATTAATGTTGAATAAGTAAGGCTAGAAGAAAAGGCCAGCACGTGCTTCTCTCCTCCAGCCTGGCACTAATGGGAATATGATTGCTTTCTGTCTTTTTTTCCCTCTCCTCGTGAGGCTTCTTTGTCTAATTCAATCAATACTTCAGAGCATTCAATGCACTCCGAGTGGATGCTCTGAATGAGGTAAAAATCAAAGCAAAGCGATTCAGACAGCCAGTTTGGCCGGTGGTCTGATTTAGTGAAAAAAAAAATCCTGAAATGCAGGAATGTTTCATTCTCAACAAGCACAAAAAAAAAAAAAATCCCTCACAAAATTACAAACGGTATTTCCAGAAAGATCCGACTGTAACCCCCCCTGCCAGGCAACGTAATAAGTTTGAGATTTGGAGCCCCGGATCTTGCATCGCATTAAGCTGTGACAGAAGTTGACATTTTCAGCGGTTTGATGGAGGAGGATTTTATGTGTCTTTGCCTAGAAATGGCTGAGAAACACCATCCACCGAGGGCAGCGGGTGTCAGCAGCTACAGTGTTTTCCGGTAACCTTTTCAACCTCGCCTGACTCCAATTAACTTGCCAAGCCATGTAACACAAAATGTTGACAGGGATGAATGACAGGCGAGCAAAAGGTCCAACCAGAACCGTCTCAGAGATCCCAAATTTAATATGTTCTTAAAAAAGGCATGGATGTGCAGTAAAGCGTAATTAATAGGTGTATGGGACCGAATGTTTAAATTAAACTATTTAGTAACCATTGTATAATTTTAATATACATACAAATGCTTACAATACTTCAAGGGGAGCATTTGAGTTCATGTAGACATGAAATAACGTAAATACTCATTTGAAAGCAGATGCAACAAGCAATGAATTCATCATTATTTTCCCTAAAGACACATTTCCACCTGAGGTAACTGGAACGTTTAGTCCCAGGAGCTACGTCTAAAGGGATTAAATGTTTCCTCTCGTCTAATTTTATTTGCAATTCTGCTCCAGTCCCAATATTGTGCTAATATTGTAAGCAAAACAAGTCTGCTGGTGAATAAATTATGCACTGAAAATCCCAAGTTCCTGTGTTTTCACAAAGTCCTCTCCAAGCAGGAACCATTTCAGGTGTAAAATAAAGTTCCTGGGACTTTGTTTTGACCTAAGGTGGAAATGCACTGAGTACCTCCTAGAGTCACAAGTCCCTGGGGAAGGATCCTGAAGTCTGCAGACTTTCACAGGCAGAGCCTTCCCTTTGGCAGCCACCACTTCCTTGAACTCTCTTCCTGGGAGAAATCTGCAATGCCTCATCCTCAAAGTTTCTTTTAAAAAACTCCTGAAAACCCACCTGTTCAACTCGGCTCATGGACTCACTTAATCCTGCTATCCCAGCAAGCAGTGTTCCCATTTTTTTTTTAATCTCATTTACTTTCTGATTCAATTCTGTTTTTATACTTTTTCCCGGATGTAAAGCATCCTTGGGTCAACAATTTGATATATTATTACTAACTGCGGTGATATTGGGATAGTTTGCATCAACCTTTTCCAACACATGTTTTATGTGTTTTTATAAAACTGCAGACAATAAAACCCCCATGAAAGCCTCCTTCCAGTTCAGTTTGATCATATACACAGATGTCCCAACCTCTCCAATACCAAATAAAAGGACAGGCCTATCAGCTGTCAATATGAAGGTGATGCATCTGTCAAGTTTGTTAATGTCAGAGTCTAACCAATCACAGAAGTGAAGTAGCAAACATTCATCCACAGGTTGGGTCAGTTAGGCTGCTGGCTAACTAAAGTGAGGAGATAGGTGACTATATGACTAAACTTTAGTTATGTGATGCAAGTAGCGCTCGGCATCTTTAATTTTTTTGAGGTTCGAGACCCTTTGACTTACATCAACAACTCGCTTTTACAAAAGTGATCAATTCATCCAGCTAAAAAAGGCTCCTCGCTCGTTTTGACATGGTTTGGGTTCGGCCCAATCTGACCTTGAGCAAAACGTCATAACACTGACTTATTCATCCCGACCGTCTCATCAGAGGCTCACAGCTGAGTTGGGCAGGCGTGTGGCTGCAGCAGCTGAAAAACACCTGCTGAATAGCAGCTATGATAAGCGACGTAAAAAATCGATTAGAATCATAAATTGGGTGTGGTGGCAAAAAATAATCATTTTATTTTTCAGGCAATATCGCCCTGCCCTACTTTTCCTCCCTGCACACACACATCGCTTCATATTCATGCTGAATCCCCCCCCCCTGCCCGCCTGCCCCTGCAGATGTTGTTGCAACTATTTTTTTTTATCATTTTCACAGTGCAAACCTCGATTATCACTGATTCTATCTGCTCCAATCCACAGAATGACAAGTGACATACACAGTTTTTGTTACAAAGCTGACACACAGTAAGTCAAATTGCATAATGGCCGCAGAAGCATTCAGCCTCCGATTCCGCGTCTAAAGTGAAATAGACAATTATAATAGCCGCTCGCAGAGAAAAGAGGCGTTCAATATATTTCCTGTTGCCGTAATCAGTCCTGTGTGGTTCAACTTAAACCTCGCTGAATGCAGACGGACAAAACATCCTCAGTCATGTGCATCGCTCAGCCGCTCTACAGCTCTCCTCCCCCCCGGTAATTGTGTTTTTCTTTGCACTTCAAGCTATAAAATTGCTTCTGTTGCCTCTCCCCTCCTTTTCTCCTTTTTCTTCTTTCATTTGCTCCAGATGTTTTATCAACTTCAAGTTATTTCCTCTATGAAAAGCCATGAGACTCCAGGGTTCACAAGCTGGAAAACAGACTTTAGATGAATACAATACGCTTGGAGGAGGAGGGGGGGGTGTGGGGGAGGGGGGGGGGGGGTGGTGGGCATGATCTAACCTGTGGTTCTGTTGCAGGTGTCGTTTTTCTTATTAAATGTAATTCTTAAGGAACTTCATGGTATGCTAATGCATTTTTTGGCCCTGGTGCAATATGATTACTGATACATTTCAGTCGGTGCATCTTAAAATAGGCCTGCTTTGCAGACAAATAGAGTAATTTTAATACATAATACACCATCATTTCTGAAACATGGATCCAACACCCGGCTATAATAAAAGCAGTGGTTGTAAATCACCCTCACAGCCTCACTGCTGCTGCTTTTTTCTGCTCATATTGCAACCACTGCAGCTATACACTCACGACTGCTGCACACCATTTTGGAACTCATCAGCCCTCTTCTAACACCCCGGCTTCTGCCCGAAATATACTCCAAAATGACATTTCTTTGGAGGGTTTGCATTGGCAAAATGAAAGTGCCAAAAAAAGAAGCTCCACGTTAGGCTTTGATGTTTGCAGTGTGCCGGAGTGTGCACAGATTTACGGGAATGAGAAAAAAAAAAAAAACAAGACAAGATTAATGCGTCTATCCAGGGAAGAAAGTTCAGGCAAATTATTCTCTGTTCAAGGGTGGAGATGGCGCTATTGTTTACTTTTGTTTTTGTCCACAGATGCCATGAAAAACCTGTTTCCTCATACTTGACTTATACATCTGATGAGCCTCGACCTCTAGCCCATTTATTCCTTTTGGAAACATTTTTGGGTCACAAACATATTTCATCTGAATTTTTTTCCAAATCCCTCAAACGTTTAGGTTTTGGTAAATGTCATTTGCAGCTCCTGTGAGGAGTTTTAGTTGGTTATTAAGCAGATTAAAATTAGTTAAGAGTTCCCTGTTACGGACTGAACAGGTTTTAAAAATGAATCCAAACAAGAGTAGAGAGAATGTGTCCGTAATTTTCATGCCAAAGTTAGCTGGATATAAATCAATTAGACAAAAAATCTGGAACTATTTCACTGTCTTCATGGTCGTTGCCTCATTCTGGTAATTCTATAGAGAACAAACCATGTGACGTATTTTTGTAGGCCAACCCTGAAGTAGCATCTTCATGGGGTCTAATGAGAATTCTCCTCTGGGATGTTTTCATTGGATCATTGCAGAAAATAATCTCTGTGGCAAACGCACGTTTCTGAAGCGTAGGCGTTTTGTTCAGCAGGATAATCTTCACAGATGAACGCCATTTTTATGATGTTTGAAGCGTTAATGAAGCCGACAGAAGTAAAAAGCTAACGTTATGCTACAAGCTAACTACACCACGGTCAGATGATTGTGACATCACTAGCGTTATGCTTCAGACGATCTCCGATAAACTAATCCATGTAGTTTAATAAATAGTTTACTAACATAATATTCACCTTAACCTAAAGATTAAACCTACAGGAGACATCTCCGACTAGTGAGAGAGTTCCCGCCCTCTGTGTCCGGCGTGATGACCTTTAATGTCCCCGACAACCACTGTGGTCACATTTAGCCGCTTGTTAGCAACCGCCTTTTTAAAGACGAGTAAAAACTTCAAACTTCACAAGTGGAGGTATTACCTAACGTAGTTTATGTGCTCTAACAAAACACCAACATCTCTTCAGCTTGTGTTAACCACAGACCTTATTTCAGGAGTCTAACCACAAACACATTCAACATTCCTGTTGACTTTTAGACATTAGACCCCATGGTGCTCATAAGCTAACTTACTTCCTGGTTTCCTGTGGCGCTCTATAGTAAGCTAGAAATACACCCAGCAAGTTTCACCTCAGGCTAACTGTGTTCAAGATGAGCGTTGATTTCTAGAATACATGCCTTTTTATCATTTCAGTGATGCATTTTGCTCATGTTAACCATGTTCATGTCGCCAAATAAGTTACTTAAAGGCTTTATATGTGATTTTTTTGATCCAGCAGATGTCGCCCTTGAGCACCAGCATGAAACCAAAACAACTCGCGGTGCATTGTTGTGTTAGCATGCTAATGCTAGTGATCTTTATTATGCTGGTATCTTCACACTGCATGTAAATTTACCTGAAATGAGCGTGATCTAGAAACACAGTTAAGCAGTGAGTACAGTATGTTATTCTTCTTTTCTCTAGTCCCTCAATTAAACAACTTTTATACACGAGGGGAGGAGTCAGCCGGCCGTCCGGGCGATGTAAACAAACTGAAGATAGGACTCTGAAAACATCACAGACAGTGGGACTCGGGTGTTACACCCATTGTAGACAGTCATGACTCACAGATTTATTTTCAGAGGATATAATTGATTTATATTACATTTGTGTGAAAAATCGCATATTAAGCCTTTAAGCCTGGGACAGTACAGGAAGTACTAACAATATCTTAGCTTCCCAAACTGAGTGTGACGTCATGACAACATGGCCGCCAAGGGAATATAGTCTATCAGACTTAATCCTCTACAGGGACCACGAAGTATAAGTGCCAAATGTCATGACAACACATCCTGTTGTTGTTGGGATATTTCCCCGAAGGCGACAAATGTCAACCTCATGGTTGCACCAGAGGAAAAAATTGTGGTTGGTCATGAAATTCAGGAGGAATCATCCTGTAGGGACCATGAATATATTCACCAAAGGTCGTGGACAAACATCCTGTAGGTGTTGAGATATTCCAAGTAGTGGACTGAACAATAAACAGACCGTGTTATCCCCAAAGGCATCCTGCTATACAGGTTTAAACACAACCTACTTCCTCCAATCTCACCTTTCAAAAAAAATAAAAAAAGCACAAGAACCTGAATAATGCAGACGACAAATACTGAAAAATTGTATGAGATACATGGTAGTGGATAAAAGTGACCCCTGGGTTCCAGCATTGTGTGACACTTCCTGCTCAACACTCATCAGGAGGGAGCTGCTGGACCTGCTGGGTGGTAAGAGAATGCAGGTCACACACACATTCACACACAGGAAAAACCTTTCTGTGAATAACAACCTCCATTGAAATTCTAGGCCATAGTCCGAGCTCTAAATAAGCACAGAGGTGTAAGGAAGAGAACCACCGTCTCCATTCAAAGGGGAGCAAAAACTTCACACCTCCAAACGTCATTATGCTTATCCAAAAACCCCCTTATCGCAGCTCAGGAATTACTTAGTCGGGCTGCGGTCGGATCACAGGAGGACCTTTGATGCAACCTACCAAGAGAGAAATAAAGTTAAAAAAAATATGATGGAATAAAAATGCCCACTGCTACTGTACGGCCGTGCTATCAGTGCTAAGCTCCAGCTTTTCGCTCGGGCATGCAGAGTGTGTTTTGTGCTGATAAATTCACCGAGTGTGCATCAGGGTGCTGGAGAGGGAAGGAATTCAGAGGTAGACCGAGAGATCTGGGGGACCCTAAAGAGGATTACAACCCAGCACCACAACCACTGCGGCTCTTGTTAGGGCCTCAAGCTGCACGGCGATGATATACATCAAGCGCAATGAATGAATGAATGAATGAGTGAAGGCTACGAGGAATAGATCTCCAGAGGGGTGTGCGAGTGCTGTAATTGTTCTAAATCATCCAAAAATCATACCATCAAAACTGGGAACGCCTGGCCATTATTGAGGGATTAAAGTATATTCTCATTACTTTTTCTTATGTAAATGACTCAAAGATCGTTGTGCAGCTTATTGGGTTGCATTATTCATCGCTTAATGGGGTGAAGATGAGCTCGGACAATTGGCTCTCCTAGATTGAAATTGATGTTTTAAAGCCTCTGGAAATTCAGCTTGGAATAGCAAAAAATGCAAATTGTGTGTAAATTTCACTGGTCTGATCTTTTCGCCTCGAGTAAAGTCAAACCCTCCAGTACTTCAAAAACCTTGTTTGGAAACAGCTTTGTTCTAATGTTGGACCATTTCCAAAGGTGGTGTCAGAACACATTTTGATTGACATCCACACATTTGCTTTGTATTTTTTTGAGGAGTCAGAATTCGAGGACGATGTAGAAGCTCTGAAAATTAATAATTTCAACGACAGACTGTGCAAGTCATGGATTTAGACCGTTGGTTTCTCACCTGTTTAACTGAAGACTTGAGGTTGGCCAATGGCGGCCATGTTGGTTTTTCCTTTTTTGTTTTAAAATTGAGAGGACATTATAGGGTGGGCAGTGACATGCAGTGAAGTGCAAGAGTTAAGCCGCTTGGAGGAAAATAGCCTCTGTACATGGGGTGTCCCGGTACGGACCAAATTTGGAAATTGGTCTGGTGTAGAGGTGCCAGTCCACTGAGCAAGGCCCAACCAGCTCTGGAGCGCTCGCTGTTGGCAGACCCCTCACTCTGACATCTCTCCAATAATGCATGTCCATAGGATCCTGTTTGTGCATGTGTGTATTTCAGCCTGTGTGTGTGTGTGTGTGTGTGTGTGTGAAGCATGTTTATAATATAACAGAGTGTAAAACCTGAATTTCCCCTCGCGGGATCAATAAAGTGTAAATTATAACTGCTAGGCTATCCTGAGCCTCGCCATGTTGATTTTCTGAAGGAGAGATGAGGCTCTGGAGAAACCAAGAACTACTCTTATGATGGTTCTGTGGTTTTAGCACATGCTGTATTACGATAAAGAAAAACTCCTCCGGCTGACCCTTTGCAACCTCTGCACACAAAAAAATGGTCATTACTGGTCTGTTTAAAACTCCTGCAGCTAAAAAACTGGCAATCCTGGTCAACAATCAACACCGGCAGCCGTACATAAACATATCAGGTTGTCCATTTGAGACGCTAACGCTAGGTATAAAAGTGCCTTCTCCAATTGGAGTGCAGGATAACATGAATATCTGAACAGAACCATCCCGATTCCAAACCCATAGCAGACACTAAAATGACATTATTTCAGGGGATTTTGAGTTCTTTATCCGTTTTAGATGCTTTCTACTAAAAACCCTTTATTGCTTTTTGATGTAGGCCATTGTGGATTTTGGCTTTAAATCTCGGACTTTGCTGCTGTGAGGTAGCAGTGCTTATGGAGTCGTAATAATATTGTCAACAATAAAAGAAATAAAAAGTGAGATGACCTAAAGAAAACTGAAAAAAAAGATACTCTGAGGCGCATTGATTCTTTTCGTGCTCTAAAACCTTGGCTGCGAGGGGGGTAGAGCCGCAACGTGCAGAATACTAATATGGAAAAAACGCTTTTGAGCTTCATGGGGTCACAACCTGAGACATTTTAGCCAAGGCTCCAATCAATTCCAATTTGTCACTGCAACATCCAGGTGTCACATTTGCGAGCACAAAACAGGAGCAAACGGTTGTGATGTGAGAAAGGACAAAGAGGATGATCCAGGTCAACCCCGACACATTTACATCCCATCAGCGATGGAGAAAAGCACTCTTAGTTGTAATTCTATTTTCACTATGGGGAACTTTTTCAAGAGCGGTTTCAGTGCAGCAGCATGTCATGGCATGGATGTTAAAAAAACATGTTATATGTGAATTTTCTACAATAAATTGGGCCATTGTGAAGATTTCCTAACCTTTAAACTTCCTTTTCAGGCGTTTCTAGGCATTCTTCAAGAATGTATAAGCAAGAACTATACGGCATGACCTTCACCTTCTGCAAATAAAAAATCCACAAAAATAACATTCTTTAGGGTTCAGTACAAGGTCGGTCTTCCAGGAAGGAAAAACACGCTTTGAAAAGAAAACAGATGAAGTCTTTTCACTCATAAAATTCACGGCGCACTGAATGCACACAAAACACCTTCCGTCCAAACACAACCCGTCCAACAAACAAATAGACCGACCCGCAGCGGCAGCATTGTGTGGATTAAGGGTCCTCTGTGGTTGTTTGCCTTTCTAATGGTGTCCTAATTATCATTTAACCCTAATTAACCTGCATGGATAGGAGCCGGGCCTGATTAATCCTGCACATTGTGGGTCCACTGTGGGGTAGAAATCAACTTCCTCATTCACTCTTTAATCAGCTTTCTGCCAAAGCTTTGCAGAAATTATGTACGTCTGCACATGCACACGCACACACACACACACACACACACACACACACACTGAGAGACACATCTTTGTTAGAGCTCCTCACAAGGACACATGGACATGTTACAAGGCCTCAAAGTTTTTGTATTTTCTGTCCTGCTGTTGTATTCTGAAAAGTTCGTGTCCTTGCTTCTCTTGAATAGAAAAACATAATTTACTGTTATCAGCTTTTCAGAAAATGAGTTCCTTCTGTGTTTTGTGGACATTCGTGTCATGCTATTGCTTTCCCAAACTTTCTCTTTTCCTGTTTTATATATCAATTTGATGCTTTCATGAGCCGCTGGTTTTATTCTGTTGTTTAAGGCACCAGTGCACCTCACATGTATTAGACTCTGCAGAGCTGTTTTTTGTATCACTTTCTGGGTATGGAGTATCGGGTGCATTGCATTGCCCTCTGGCTGAGGGAAAGAAATAAACAATTTTCAGAATCGGACCAACAAAATAACTTGTGCACTGCTGTGCCTCTGTGAGATACACGACTCTCCAGAAATCCTGCAATGCCCCGTCAGGACTGAGACAAGACAGGCTGAAGAGTGAGACACATCAAAAATATGTAATATTTCCGCTACTTAGGAAAGGCGGCATGTGTGAGTGCGTGCTTGTGCAGATGGTGTGGGTAATATATACGACTAAATCAGAACAGAATACAGAAGCTGCAGGCACGCTGTTAAAGCAACAAGGTGGATTTGCTATCTGAATTTATCTGTTAATGCAAAGATCATATCTTATCCTTGCATTTCATTGAGGCACAATGTTCAGGTTGCAGCAAATACTCTTCCTATAGTTCTCATAGTCAAGACCAACACCGGAAAAGTACATTTTTATTGATATGATTGGCAGTCTTAGTTGCTTTCAGCTATAAAAAATGTTGATTAAAAAGTGAAGAACAATAGTTGGAGTTATTACTCACCCAAATTATTATTTTTAGCAAAACCGTGAACAGATTTAAAGGCAAGGTTGGTAATTTTCCAAAACTAGCATGATTTTGAAAGTAGCATTCCCTCAGTGCTCCGTCTGCACCCACCCCCCTCTGTGCTCCCTCTAAAGCCACGGCCCTCACTCACATGCACGGGCGTCGTTGCTCCAGAAGCGGACCTCAGCGGATCGTTTGCATTGTGTAGAAACGATGTTGTATAATAAAAAATAATAATAAGGAAAGGCTGGAACGCTTGATGAGCGTGATGAGGCGCCAAGATGAACTGGGGCAGAGAGGAAGGAAATCTAAATCTACTAAGATGGCGAGGCAAATGAAACACGGGTGAAATTAAAGAGGGCAGGAAACAGAAGGGAGGAGGAACAGTCAGAGGTGGAAATGTCACTTTACGGAATAAATCAGGAATCAGTTAATGAACAGTTTGACATAAAGGAAAAACAATCTTGTTAGTGCATTCACACTTTGCACAAAGCTCTTGTTTTGTGGGTGAGCTGTATTTTTAACGAAATAATATCCGATCATACAAATGCCATTTAGGAACGCACCATAATTAAGAACCATTAAGCGCAAGTGACGAACAAAATTGTCCTTGGCTCGAGCTGCAGCTCCAAGTGGCCTTCATTGTTGTGTTAGCATGCTAATGTTAGCGCTCTTTAGTTAGCTCGTAGTTTCATATTGTACATGAATTGACATGGAATGATTACTTGACATCAAAATAATCAGTGAGTATGTTCTTCTTCTTCTCTCTAGTTCTTGACTAAAACAGCTTTTATACACAAGGGGAGGAGCCAGCCGTCCCGTCCATGTAAACACGGCTCTGACAACAACACAGCCAGCGGGACTCGAGCTTCTCCCTCACTGTAGACAGTCATGACTCAGAGACACATTCACACAGGACAGACTGGATTCATGATTTATTTATGTGGAACATGTCGATCATACTTCCTTTAACTCGTGACAAGTTTTGACTTTCCTGTAACCTTGGGGCAAACTTCTCCCGACTTGCACCTGATTCTATTTTCCTCCACCTGTTCTGTTAGAAAATGAAATTTTTCGTCTTGGTTCGCCCAAAGCACACAGACATGCTCTCCCACTGTTTTGACGATAATGCACTGCAACCGTGGGCACAGAATATGCAAGGAAATAATTTGAGGCAGGGCTTGCATCACGCCACAGTTTGTCAAAATTATGCGTCTGATGCTTTCCCATTATTTCCCTGAGAGCGGGGTCTTCACATCAACACGCTATCTTATACAGAGAGGCAACAGATGACATTCCAGGGAAATACTGAAATTCATTAGAAAGCAATTACTTTCCAATCACTGGCTGACATTATCAAGTCACAGTGTCCTGTACCGGTGGAGGCAATATCCCTACAATGACACTGTATCTTTTTGCATATACCTTTCCTTTTCTTATCTGTCCTCCATTTTTTTCAACCATTTCTGTCCCGTATGCCCAAATGTGGCCGTTCTGAGACACCGTGGTCCAATGCCTCGCGTCTGATAAGCTCACAGCCGGCTGGCATTACTCATATTCCCCATGAAACAGATATCCTATTTTTCATCCTTCAATCAATCAATCTATTTTTCACTTGTTATCTGTGTCCTGGTTTTCAGCGAGGTAAGCAGAGAAACCCAGACGTCCTTGTCTCCGGCCATGTCCTCCACCTTCTGCAAGGGGATCCTGCACTGCTAACCCAGGCCAGGTGGGAAAAGTAGTCCCTCAGGAGGGAAATTCATGTGAGGTATGGGATAGCCAAGGTTTGCCTTCCTGTTGGGACATGCTCTGAATATTTTCCCATCTTTGCACCCAGGAAGCATTCTGATCAGATAACAACAAAAAACCAACCTCAAGTGATTCCTAATGTAAACTCTTTAACAGTGCAAAGATCCCGCCATGAGTTAAAAACAAGTTTCACCCATGTCAAGTATAGAGATTACTTTTATTTCAAGGCTATTACCAAGTTTAAGTACGCTGGAAACTTTTAATGCCATGTCACAGGCCCTATTTACCTCAACATATCATAGAGTAAGGGGCAAGTCAGTCTGACAAAGTCTGTTTCTGCTCCTGCCTGAGCTGCTCTCTCTTTCCATATCTTCCTTTCTGATATGACGTCTTTCTCTCTGTGTTGCTCTCTCTCTCTCTGTTTGCTTTCTACCACCCCTGAGTCTCACACATAGGCTGCATATGAGAAGTGAGCATCGCCTTGTAGTCTGGGTAGTGGAGCCAGTGCATAAATGCTTCAGACCTCCACAGCATGCAGGACCAACTCTACTTTTTGCAAAAGAACTAAAGACCTTTATAGATGAGATTCCACTGCAGCCCCATAATGGAGCTCCATCGTCTTGTAAGATAAGTTTTTTCGCACCGTTGTTGTTGGCAAAGTTAAAATCATGAGTCTCGCCTCTTCTTGATTTCGATCGGTCATTAAGAAAGAAGATATATTGACGAGGGCAGCAACAATGTTCCAAAGTTGTACTTACATGAAGACCACAGCGGTTATTAAGATGGTGCCTCATTGTAGTTGTACATCGCCCATGCATTGTGGAAGATGCATGCCGCGTTAACAGTGCGAGTTTCCCCCCCCGGTGGTGGAATGAACTTCCAAACTCCATGTGATCTGCAGAGTCCCTCTGCACCTTTAAGAAAAAGCTAAAGAGCCAGCTCTTTCATGAATACCTACTAACTTAATGATGATGGTCTCCATATTATTGATGATGATGATGGTAATGACGATGGTTTTTGTTTGATAACGACGACTTATAAGATGGTTTCTATACTGATTAGAGCTCTCAAGAACTGCCCTCAATGTTGTGCTTTGCCTCTGGTCACTTCCTGTCAGCACCTGTGTGTCCAATCAGACTCAAAGCTGATCGTTTGCTCTTACTGACATTGTTCCCTTTTTTCTAGATCCTTGCTTGTGTTGTACTTACTCTCTGATGTACGTCGCTTTGGATAAAAGCGTCTGCTAAGTGAATTGTAGAATTATAGTTTCACATACAGACAATACTCGCTAAAACACAGCGTTGTTTCATCCAGCTCGCCACTTTTAAACGTCTCTGCTTGTGCCTTCTTAGCAATCATTTCACCTCTCCTGTTGCTAGGCATAACAGAGGCCAACCAGTCCCATTTTGGACAGGTAATGTAAACAGGGACTTACTGTAAGTCTGATTGATTTCAAGCGTATGTGTAAACTGTCGTATCCTAATTCTTATTTATGGACTTGAAATTGGTGCCACCACAACGTCCTTCCAAGCAGCTCATCTTTCGGACCATCAAATTGTCAGTAGGAGAGAATTGGGGCCAAAATCGGACCAATGATGTTTTACTGTGTACCCCGCTTTAAACGCCTGATTCAGACTTTCCAATAGGTAGCTCACAATCCAATTTGTGATTGCACATTGGCTCATCAATGGTTGCATGCCCCTCTCTGTCTCTCTCTCTCTCTCTCTCTCTATCTCTCTCGCTCTACCAGTCTCCTGCCCAGCCTCCATGAGATCTTCAATCACTGGTTTACATTATTTCCTTCTTCTTTTACTCCAGTATTTTTAGCCAAAATAACAAGACTTCAATCTTACATTGGCACAATTAGTCAGCATTTATAGAAGCCCACATTAGAGAAATGTGATGTTGCATCACGATTACTGAGGACACACTTTGTGATGTCACTTTTAAATTACATTTTCTTTATCCACACATGCTGCCTCACCACCTCTGTGAATTTGAAACACTACTCTCCATCGGTGACACGTTGTTATTTTTTTTACACACATAAGAAATCCAGAGCAGGTTAGTAATGTTTCCTACTGGTTGACAATTAAAAGTAAACCACGCTGTGTTTATAGGAAGGGTGGCTGCTGTGAAATTACTTTATTAGCTGTCAAATTGAGTCTTGACACAGCTGCATCCAGGACACCCCGTGGAACGTTCAAAAAACATTCATCCAACGACAAGCTGAATAAAAATAAAAGACTAGCTCTGATGCATCTCAGCAGGAAGGAGTTCAACAAACTGGGACAGGCATGTTAAAATAAGAGCTAGAGCTGACTAAAATATTGATTTGGTGCAGGTGCTGTGCTTCCATTCAGCTCGCTTCCCAATTGGCTATCATTTCATTCAGGTGGAAATTCCCAGACTGTCTGTTTGACTGTCCTCAGGGTTTCACCCACACAACACTTTATGAAATTGGTGTGTCCACTACGCCCATCTTCTTCTTTGCAGATTGGTTTGCTTTCAACACACCTCACACCAAAGGAAAATCTGGCAAGACAATCTGTAGAACCATCAAAAACATGGACTTTGCTGGTAGCGCTAATAGCCTAGCGGTTATGTTGCATGCCCCATGTACAGAAGCTATAGTCCTCGTCGCAGGGGCTGGGGGTTTGAATCTGACCTTGGCACCCTGCTTCATGTCACGTCCCACTTTCACTTCTTCCAACATTTCCTGTCACTCTTCAGCTGTCCTATCAATTAAAAAAGACAAAAACTCCCCTACAAAATCTGGCTTTTGCTTAATTTGTTGGGATGGGGGAATCAGGCCCAAAATATTCCTGATTATTTAGTAGTGTGTACCCCACTTTAGACGAAGGATTTAAAGATACAGTATGTAGATTCTGCCACCAGGGGGCTCTCAGTCAATGCTACAATAACAAAAGATGACGTCAAGGCTGGCGGGGAATCATGGGAGTTCTCTTCGCTATTCCCCCCGGTGAAAACAAACTGAGCACATACATCAACAGTACGGCAGCTTTCAGGAGCAGCTCACGCTTCCTTATGCAGCGGTCTTTGATGAAACATCCGGTGTTTCCTTGGCAACAATAAACATTTTGCGTCGTCATGGCGGCAACAACTATCGAATTACGGATTTCGCTGGCTTTGATAACTGCTGGAAATATTTGAGGTAATGTAAGTACTCAACAAAACATTTATATATAACATATGCTACGTCCATTTTGAATTAATTGAGATATTTGAATGTAAACATTTTCTTAAAATTCTACATATAGTGCGTTTAAACACTGAGGAAATATACCATTAAATAATTGCTTTATTTTGGATTTCCTAGGATCCTTGGCTGTATTCATGTGCTCAGAAATGCATTTCTCCATGTACCACTTCCTCCATGTACCAGTCAATAATTGAAAAATAGTTCATAAGAAATCTTAAATAATACAAAGCAAGCAGAAAAAATCTTTACATTCTCAAAGGCTCATTTCACAAAGTAATTCAGCTCAATACTTTTGGCCCGTAGAGATGATCCCGCCTGCTGAAGGACAACAGCACGCACTTCAGACTTATTTCATCTGACAGAATCCGTGAAGAGCTTTGGATGTTACATATCTAAAGTTGAAGATGATCTAAAATGTCGTCTGGGCGCCTCCCTGATTGAATCAAGAACCTTCACAATGACTCCTAAATGCTCCAAGTTCTCCACCATTGTCTACATTAAAGCCATTATTGTCCCAGTGATGTATCCTTCTGCAGCACCGCTAACCTTTTCCTCGCCCTCTTCATTTTTTTCTCCCCTTCCTTGCTTTTCATTCTTGCTCCGTCTCTTCCTGTCCCCTCTCTACAGGCAATTTTCCCCCATTCAGTGTTCCTCTCCTCCTCATGACTCAAGTCACGAGTCATTAGAAAAGCCTGACCTTCTGGGAGAGGTCTTGGGTAAGCAGTGATAAAGTAGGGCTGGGCCCATTGAAGAAAGCTGTGCTGTACCACTGTAATAGGTGCAGCTATAGTCCAGGGAGCGGACTAATGGTCCTTAACCTCAATGTGCCATTAGCCTGAAATAAAGACTGGAGGGAGGAATACAGACTAAAGGGAGGACAAAGAGAAGTTTCTCTCTCGTCTATTCTGTCAGACATGGAGATGAGTGAACACTAATTGGACTTTACGGTGTCTCTGTGTCCACTTCCTACATTGAGTTATTAGCCATTGCTAGCTTGAAAGACGCATGAAACACTATTTTAAGTCGCACAACTGTGGCGGTGGTCGTTTTAGAAGTTGCTTATTAATCGGTACATAAAATGATTTAACAGCCAAACATGTTCAAAGAAAGTGGCAGGCTCTGATTTGTACTGATCTAGGAAGATAAAAAGTACATTTTTGTGGCATCTGGGTAAGTGTGCAGGCATATCTTCTTCTCTCGTATTGATCTTGACACATTGAACTTAGGGGGTCTGGGTTCATTCTCTCTGAAAAGCAGCAATGGTGCAAAATCAGAAAACCCAACACAGCATTCAAAGGACGGAGAATTCCAGCAGTGTGCTCTAAGATGTTTTGGCCTTGAAGGCAGAGGCGCTGCATGTCAACGGGAAAGGCAGGAAACGGCTTGTCGGCCCCTGACCAGTAGGGGGCCCCCAAGGGCTAATGAATAACCATAGCAGTGGCCCATGCAATAGTGCTCATGTTGATGCGCTGCAAAGTTTCACAATTTTTCTTTAAATAAAGTTTCAGACTATTTATAACATGATGGCAATGAACGCTGGTTCATCACCATCATATATGTCTATACATGACTTTCTTGAAGTTTTGGCCTTGAAGGCAGAGGCGCTCAACTTCCGTCACTTTCCTTTTGGACAGCTCACATTCCCCATGAAACTTAATTTCAAGAATGTTAAAAAAGAAGCTAATGCGGAAATGCAAAAAACAAAAAAGAAAAAGAAAAAAAAAAACTTCAGTTCCTCAAGTGTCTAGAGAATGGATCCAAAAGATCCAGAAGTCCAATACACACCCCATGTTAAAAGTATTTTGACAGCAGAAGTCAACATGTTTACAGCCTGGAACAAAAAAATATATTTTGGTCTACTTTTGTCTTTATCGACGCACACTTTAGGGGTGTAACCGATCTGACTGCAAGTAACAGTATTGTGCATTTTTTCAGGAGGCCTAAAGCCCACATCAGCTCCAGCTCTTTCCCTGTTTTTCTATTTTGACCAAACGTTTAATTGAGTCCTTATTTCCAATATAGCCACCACCATGGATGGGCTTCCAAATGGCCCTTCAGGAACCAATGGGTGACATCACTGAGACTTTGTCCATTTTAAGACAGTCATATGGTTATTTCCTATGGTAAACATCACACCATCGTTTGATGACTGCAATGTTACATTTGGACTTCCCTCAGAGTCATTTTTTAAAGTTGTATTTACCATAAAAACTAAGCTGATCTACATTTCTAACCAATGTAGTGTTTCTATAAAACTGAATTTAAAATTCTGTCTTATTTTTCACATGGTACATTTTTATTACAAACACAACATCTGTTAATCCTCAGAGCAGTATTGCCAATTTGTTCTCCTCGTCACACACGACCAATTTGAATTTAGCTCCCTGATTTGGAAGCCCTGAAATAATAAATAAAGTGTCACTGTTTATACAGCGCAGTAATGATCCATATTGATTCCTGCATAAAATTGACGAACCTGTGACTCTGTGGAAACAATTATCCACAGCTTGATGAGCAGGCTTAAATCTCATGAGCACATATTTGCAGCAGGGTTTTGGTCTGGAACGCATCCACCAGCTGAGCATATAGCAACAGAAAACTGGACCAATCAGTGCAAGGACACAGGGGCTGGTTCAGGTGATGACATATCCCTTGAAGTCTTTGACTTTATGAACAACCAAAATCTAAATATCAGACTTTGATTGCAAGACAACCCCTCCTTTACAACTTTCCATGACTAGTTTATTCAGAGTTAATTTTAATTAAAAAGTAATGATAAAACAAACACATAGAAAAACAAGGTATTAATATTAATATGCCACATTTCGGTATTACAATACAGAAAAAACCTTCGCACATCCTTCTCATAAGACAGGTGCGTCTTAGGAAGACTAACTGTTGGCAACGTTTCATTACTCCGAAAGCTTACCAATAAATGTTTGTTTGCATGTAAGACAATGTGCGGGAGTTAACCTTTAAGTTACTTTTCAGTATTTCCCACAGAATGATGGTGTGGACGGTACAGACGGGAGGATGAGGGGGTTGTCGTCTGTTAAAAATATGTCAAGAAAAAACTATAGACTCCTTGCACATGCTAGTTTTTCATGATAATGTCAAAGTATTCCCACCAGATAAGTATTTAATGAAAGACTAAACAAATACAAATGCAGCCACTTTACATTTGTAAAGTCGGCAGTTTACAGGGTTACCTGTGAACCGACACACCGACCTTGTTTTCATTGGTTCTGCAGGTTTCCATGATGACTTCTTAAATACAACTTGTCTGTCCCATGGCCATGGTCCTCCAAGGGCAGCCCAGGTTCGAATCCCAACTGTGGCTCCTTTACTGCATGTCATTCCCCGCTCTCTCTCTCTCTGATTTCCAACTCTATGCACTGTCCTATCTCTTCATTAAAGGCCCAAAAAGCCCAAAAAGAAATCTTGAAAACTTTCCAGCATTAATGTCCCTGCTTGTGTTGACACCGTCACACCCCCTCTGCCTCTACACTGCCCCTACTGCCCATAATTATACTGCATCTTGGGACTACGTTGCGTTTATTATTTGAGGACATGCACATCCACACAGATGCAAGGGTGCGAGCACACACTGTAAATATAAATGGATGAAGCCTGAGTGACGTCAGCCATGTCTTCCTGCAGGGGGCTCCTGATGCTCATCATCAGCAGCCGCCATGCTGGAAATACTGTCTCAGCCTAACTTTCTGTCAACCTAATGACAGGCTGATAGCTGGAGCTGAGGCGGGTTTTAAGCCTCTGGATGAAATGTTACATCACACCCACCTGTCAATCATGTCAGCTACGCGCCGAACTATGGATAACAGATATTGTTCATGAAATCAAATCGGAGTACCAGGCTGTAAACATGTTAACTTCTGCGGTAAAAATGGCTTTTTTTTGGCGGTGGTGTGTATGTGACCTCCGGTGCTCCAGGAGCCAGCCTCAAGCAGATATCCAACGAACTGCAGGATTTTACACTCCCACATTGGCTTCATTTTTTAAGACCGGAGGCCATCATGCACACATTTACACGTATCTAAAAGAAAGTTTATCTCCGGCCTTATATGATAAAACATTCAAAGTGAGATAAAAGAAAGGCAAAACTCTACACTTTCATTTAATTTATCCAGAAGGCATCACCTTGTGTTTCTTACTTTTCAACTGTTGGCTTTCTAAATGGTGCTAAGTATACTTTTTGACCAACTGCTTCCTTCTATTGTTCTTAAATGAGTCAGTGCCTTTAGGTACAGCCATGATGAATGACTCTAATCCATAATCCTCCTTCTATGCAGACCTAAAATGTGCTAATAGAGGTGTTTAGGATGAAGATTGTCTGTAGTTAGCCTGCAAAGAGGACTAAAATAAGCATAGGTGTTGCTGCAGTCTTTCTGCAGCAGTGTGAATCAAGTTGGAGGTGTACAATATAAAGAAGAAGAAAAAAACAACAGATCTTTGTGCATTCAGGGAGCAGATCCAAAAGATGGATTTGGTTTCATGTTGCCTGAAGCTAATTCATCTTTGTGTCACAATCTGACGGTCCAGCCAAGGTCAAAAGTGAGGAGGGTGCAAATAAACAACAGGCTAACCACACACGTGCTACAAGGCCATGTGTGTGTTAGCCCACATCGGTACTTTAACTAAGGTTTTAATATTTCTGTCACTGTTTCTGTTCCTCTCAGAATCTAGGACACTTAAAAATTCACTCTTGAAAAATTTGAAGGTCTTCTGATTTGGGATTTTTAAAAACTCTTCCCACGCGTAGTGGCAGGTCAACTAGTTGGAGAGAGAGAGGGGTTCAAGCAGGTCCGTCTCTAGGCATTGGCAGGGTGGGTTGTTTGAGTGACAGGAATCTGTTCGGATGTAATCTTAATGAGCGCAACACGGAACAATTTTTTTTTAATAACAAAACAGCGTATTTATGAGGATGCTGAAAACAACATCTGGCCTTCTGAGCCTAAACCAAAGCAGTGTACAAATTTTGCAACAACATGTCGGAAACCTCCCTAAGGGGGCCCCATCTGACAGCTCTCACCCTCGTTGCCCTGCTAAGCGTCGCATGCATTATTGCTGTGAAAACCAAAGTTTGTCAATGAAAGTCGCCAAAGAAAAGTGAAGAGGAATTCTCCGTCTATAGGAGAGGAAAAAGTCATTTTCTCGTCTTATAACTGAAGAAAGGCTTTCAGGTACTTCCTCCACCCCTGACTGTTTGTTACGCAGAGACTTGACATGCATGAGTGAGCGGTGAACAAGCCCGCCAAACATTTCTTCAACCTCTGACCCACACTGTGGTGATTAAAGCCCCAAACACAGCTCCCTGTGGGAACACCCAATTTGTTTCCGTTTCCTTTGTTGCCAATAAAAATAGGAGTCGCTGCATGGAGGTTATTGATTTTCATATGTCAGCGTACACGCGTCAAAGTCTAAAGTGCAGCACACATCGATCAGATGTTTTTTCCACATTGCATGGGAAACATTCTGCAGCAAACTTTCACTTCTCTAAACTCTCAGCTGTTGGTAATATGCTCTTTGACAAGTTGCACAATATGTCATGTTTAGATACCTGCATGAGTATGAAGCACATCCAACACATTATACTCCTCTTATTGTTATGCACCAAGCACAGAAACAGTCATTTGATGCAGAAATTTAAAAAAGGTACATTACTTAGGTTGAATACTTCAAACTGCTGCATGTAGAAACTGATGTGAGATCATCTACTTAGCATGACACTTGCTTCAAATTTGCATAATCACAGGGTCGTCTTGTCTGCCTCTCATATCCGCAGTTATGTAAATTCATTTCTTATATCTAATAACATTCAATAAAAAGGTATTTGGAAAGAGTGTTGAATAGGTTCAGATTTAATAAAGTTGGTTCAGAGAGGGTTTTTAATTTCAGAGGCTTAATGATAGATACCAATGAGGCAAGTCTGTTTTCATGAATGCGTCAAAAAGAAGTCACATTTAAAGTGCTTCACACACGACATCACAAGCATCAAGACAAAAAGAAAAAAGAGACATTGAACTAGAAAAAAAAAAAAATCACTAAAAGTCACCATTAACAATCACAGAGAAGATTAAATATCTAAAAGATAAAATAAAAAATGAAAGGTCACATATTATCTAAAATCCACTTCTCCATGTTCCTCTAACTCTAATATGTGTCTCTAGTCCGTCTACAAACCCCCCAATGATGAGAAAAGTCCATCAGCTCCATCTTTTGCCTGCTCCACTTTTCAGAAAATGTGTTCTCAAACAGGCCGTTTGGAGATTTTCTCTTCATGACATCACAAAGGGCAGTAGCCCCTCCCTCAGGTGGGTGACACTCCCACAGCTAGGTGTTTGTTCTGCCCTCTGAGTCTGCCTTCTCACCGTAAACAATAGGACATGGAGCGAGAAAGCACTGAGTACACCCAAAGCCCTTCCAGAGAGGGGGCGTGGTCAGACACAACTCATTTACATATTTAAAGGTACAGACACAGAAACAGCCTGTTCTGAGCACGGCTGAAATAGAGGGGTTTATAGACAAATGATCAAATACAGGATCAGAGTGGATTTAGAACTTCTAGAAACTTCACAGACATGTTTTGGCCATTTGGAGATTTTCCCTTCATGACATCATAAAGGTGGGTGACACTCCCACAGCTAGGTGTTTGTTCTGTCCTCTGAGTCTGCATTCTCTTTATTACAGCTCACAGTCGTAACACCGAGTTTCTGCACATACAATTGGATTCCTAAAAATGCACCAAACCTGTTTGACCTATTTTCTCATGTTCATCTTTGAGAAATGATGATTATTCTGTATTGCTGTGTTCTTTTACCCGCGTCTGTGAGTTCGGTACTTCTGAGGTCGAGATAAACACATTATGTCTTGATTAAGGCCACTGGTTATGAGATTATTCGCAGAGATTTACTGTGAGAATGCCTCCGCTGATGGAAAGATCGGCGCTGATGGCTCCTCCTGAATCGAGTCAATTCCTCAAACAAATCACCCCCCCCCCCCCCCCCCTGCAAATCCCTCTCTAAACAACCGACAGAGCTCAGGCAGTCTGCTTAGCATATTATGGCTAATCAATTAACTGCCGTGTATTGATGAATTGAAGCCTAAGTTAAACCTAGCAGACCAGAAGTGGATGTTAGAGGCTTGCTCCCATGATGCTATCGATCGCACGAGGGTCAGCTAGCGTCTTGAGGGAGCATAAAGTGTCACTG
Organism: Labrus bergylta; assembly: GCF_963930695.1. Taxonomy (NCBI): domain Eukaryota; kingdom Metazoa; phylum Chordata; class Actinopteri; order Labriformes; family Labridae; genus Labrus; species Labrus bergylta. The sequence continues at coordinate 24,569,410 of NC_089211.1, forward strand.
TAGGAGAAAAGCCGCTTCTGTAGCCGGCCTGCATGCTCTTATTCTGAGCTGGATTATTGAGTTTATGTCCATCATAACTGTGCTGGGGTAGACAGATATCCTGCACAGAGCTCTGGCACAGGAGGGGAGCAGATGGCGCCCATTTTTTATTAATGACCAACATCAACATTATGCTGTGTACACATCAAAACAAGATGCACATATCACATAGCGTAGCAGTGGGCGGATGGGCACAAGCAGGGCAGCCCTGAAGCATGAACTAAACATACATCATCTGATGTGTGTGTGTGTTACATAACATCTGAAATACATCTTGTAAAATAACCACAGTTTCAATATGCACACTCTCAGGTATAAAACAGAGATCCAGGATGCAGACGTTGGCATATTTAAGATACTGAATGGAGTCAAAGTTATATAATATTAGCTTTAAACTATTGATTATACTCAGGGGTTGTGTCAACCTTGGCCCCTCTTGAGGACACAGCGATATCTCTAAAGATATCTTGTGATCAGATATGAAACAGAAAGATTCGCTCCAATAGGATGCAAGGCCCGAAGTAAAAATACAGTACGATGCGATACTACATGATTCGATTCTATACAATGCTGTACAACAAGACAAAACACAATAGAGCTGTTCATTTACAACTCTGTTTTTTGCACATTTACATCTACCTCCAGCAAAGTATGTTGTATTTAATCTTTCATATTTATGACTTGAAGTAATGCTAAGTTAAATCCTGGTTGTATATATTCTCATTCTTAGTTTTGATATTTTTAGTGCTTATTTACGATTATTTAATATTATATTGTGTTAATTTGCTAATTTTGTGTTGTAACGCCACAATTTCCCAGTTTGGGATCAATAAAGTTATTCTATTCACTTCCATTCAAATCGTCCCTTGATTTTTCACAAAATCCTTATATTAAGAGATTGGCGCCTGGAACAACTGTCTGGAAAGACAGCCAGCTACACCAATACTCATGACTATAGTACATTCAATTTGGCACCAAAACAACATAAAAAAATGGGGGGAAAGGCAAAAGTACAAGATTGTGGACATCATTTTTGTCCTAAGTCAAGGAACTACCCATCCCACAATCCATTGCAAATTATACAGTCTATTCTTCAAAGTAACTTTAGTCATTGTTATTGTTTTTATACTGTTAATACAAGTGTTGTTATTCTTGTAGTTTGGGGAAAAAAAAAAAAAACTACAGTCACAGCGGCATGAAGAGGTTATTAGTACACTTAGTGTTAGCTAACTAACTAGCTAGTCTGCTAGCAAAACGTAGCTGTTCGGCGCCGAGGGGTGCGGGAAACATTGCCATGGTAACAGAAAGCTCAGCCAATCAGAAACACTCTATGATCGCGGGTAGTGTGGTTTTTTTTGTCCCAATATATTGAATGAATGTTTTTTTTAAAGAGAGGTTGATGTCAGACGAACTTGTGTCTCCTACAGGAGTTTAAACCGTCGCTTCACACGCGGGTAGCTCATGGTCGGTCTACCTGTGATGGTTATGACATCATGGCTAATCATCGTATCAGCTATGGAGAAAAGGAATGAGATTTTTACTTGCGGAACAACACTGTGGAGCCCTGTAGAATACAGTTAAACGTTAGCTGGGAGTCGTCTGGGCTGTGGTCGTTGGGCCTGATGTCTTTTGATCGGGCCCACAATGCCTTGCAGTTCCCGTGGTGATATTGCACACAGGCTCTCATATTGTAAAGGACTATTTCATATGATAATTTATATACTAGAGCTGGATGTTAAACAGTAATATTGTACATAATATATGAAATGTCATCTCTTTGCTGACCCTGTCCTATACTCTACTGTAATCTTAAAATGAGCACATTCCAGTTATTCTGAAGATTTGCTGCAGAAAATGTCAACAAGGGACGCCGGATAGCCTAGCCTTAGCGGTTATGTTGCGTGCCCTTTTGTACAGAGGCTGTAGTCCTCGTTGCAGTGGTGTCAGTGGGTTTCGAACCTGACCTCGGCCCTTTGCTGCACGTCAACCCCCATTCTCTCCTCCCGACACTTCCTGTCTCTCTTCAGCTGAGTGACATCTCCTCACTTTTGTCAGAGCTCCTCCTGTTGCACCGTCTCTTTCGATTCCACTCAGTCAGCCTTCAGGTAGAAAGGGGCGGAGCCAGTTCATTTGATTTTATGCACCTGGGTACCATGCATCTGTTTTCCCGTCTACACATAAACACCTTAAACTTTTCCAAAAGGAAAGTTTTCAGTGACCTGAAACATCGTTTGCGTAGGAAAGACAAAACGCGACCTTTTAAAAAAACACTAGCCTACGTGTTGACTAGGCCTGAGTCTCGCTCTCTCTCTCCCCCCCCTCTCTCTCGTCAACACCAACTTCCACTTGTGATCTTTGTTTGGCCTCCACAACACCACACACACACACACACACACACACACACACACACACACACACACACACACACACACACACACACACACACATTCACCACTGATTACCAGGCTGCTTATTCTTTTATAAGGAAGTGTTCAATAAATGATTCTTTAAACTACTTTAAAAATGTTTGAACTCTGGACCTGTTTTTCCAGCTCGCTGAGCCTGGGTGGTGACCAAACTGTCCTAACCACTAAAGGCAAAATCGGCCCAAAGAATAGTAAACAAAAGTATTCTGTTTCCTGTATAACCAGCCTTACTTTGTGTATCGCTTGTGTTTTCTTAAGTTTCATTTTCACCCTCAGTCTAGTTTCATTTACACAAAGAGCAGACTGCAGTGTGCATGCAGCTCACTTATCTCCTTACGTTTAAACCTTGGCGTTGATGTCTGTAAGTAACATGTCATATATTGTTTGAATGTATTTTTATGAACAGATATTTCTGTTGATGAAGAGAACATTAAGCCTCCAGTTGTGAGTAAACACGGAGATCTGTTTTGCTAACCGCTAAATAGTTAACATTGAAGCATTGTGTCATGTATGTGTACTACAGAGTACTGACACTTTCTGGAGTTGTTTAGCTGCTGAATAAATGTGTGAATGTTATACAGCAATGTTACATGTGAATTCATGGGGTTACAATTTATAAGGATTTAGTTTAATTCATATTTTCATCTCAAGCTGTTAATGTACATCATACATTTAACTACTTACAGTTTCTTTTCATGTGTGTATGCTTTACATGTGCAGTATATTGACACAATATTTGTACTGTATTTTCAGTTTTACAGAAACGACCATCACTAAAGCCACTTTGTTCAAGAAAACGGTTTTATTGGAGATTTTGTTTGCTATCTGTCTAGCCTTGTTTAGAAACGCAATCGTGAGGACAGAATAAAAAGTGTTTCCAGTCTGCGTACTGTAAATATCTTCTTTTGACACTGTGGCAGCTTTACCAGGCATTAATAATACATCCAAACAATCAATCTTCTCGCTGGTGGTTTAGTTTGCTTTTGTCCCTCATCAAGAGGCTTCAGTGTTCACTTCAGCTCCTCAAAGAGGTTTTCATTAAAATTTAAGAAAAGAAACAAGCTTTTTGGAGTGTCATGATATTATCAGTCTCCCTCTCTTCTGATTTGTATCCACTGAAACAAAACAATATGCTAGTCTGGTCAATTCTCTTTTGGGGCGCTCTCTTGGTAAATCCCATCACATACTTTGGTTCATTGGCGAGTAGTTTGAGAAGACTGTCTATTAATAAAAGCCCGGTCACTGGGGCTCGGCTGTGCGAGGGGTTTGTCAGTGATAGCGCCGGATATCCCCCAGAGACGCACACTGAGCTCTGACTCTGAAAAGTAACATATCGCCATGCTGCTCTTTGTGATAATAAGAAAGTCAAAGTCTAATCAGAGCGGTCACAGATTACAGTTTGTTTTGAAATGTGAGAGCAGAGGAGAGTGGAATCATTTTTGTTTGCTTCCTTCTTCCTCCCACAGGAGAGCTTATGAATTTCATGGCAGATATCTGTCTGTGTCACTTTGTATCACTGCTGTGTTTCTACCCATTAGGTGTTGCAATTTAATTTCCTTTTTGTGGCAATAATGTAGCCGGCTGTTATTAGTTCTTATATAAGCTCTGGTGTGGCTCATATATCACAATTGTAATATGTAAAAAATCTAATTGCATTTAAAAGGGTTGCACTTGTCGTTTATTGTTGCACAGTGATGTTATCGGAGATCTTTAGTGTCACCTGAATTTCAATCTTTTAAAAAATAAAAACAATGGGGCGGTTTGCAGCCGAGTAGCTGGGATGAAGGTCAGCACCTGCAAGTCTGAGGCCACGGCTCTCTGCTGGAAAACAGCAGATTGCTCCCTGCAGGTGTAGGGCGAGTCTCTGGCTCGGCGTCATCCTCATCCGTGGCAATCCATCAAACAATTTCAAGATCTTGCAAACCTCAAACAGCTGTGCTGCTAACTAAGATAAGATAAGATGTAACTTCTTCCATATCCCTTTTGAACATGAACTATGTTATTTGAGTTATTTATTTGTTGCAATGGATACTGATGATCCAGTTTGTTTTTTTCCTTTTTATTTTGTGTTTGTATTTTCTTAACATGTTCAATAAATTGACTAATTAAAAAAAAAAAAAAAGAAGCTAAGTCAGTCGTCTTTATTGTCGATCTTGCTCATACGTAAAGGCAGAACAATGTAATAATTGTTTCTCTATGATCCATGGTGCAAACTGCACAAGTACAAAAATAGCTAATAGGAATACAAATACAGAGAGTACAAAGATAATGTGCATCAATCATTCAATCATGACTTCTATAGCGGCAATTCATGACAAGTGTTATCTGGAGGCGCTTTATAAAAGAGCAGATGCGATAATATGCTCCTTTGTATTCCTCACGCTCCTGTTGTCTACACTTCCTCACCGCTGAGGTGGGAGGTCGGAGCTCTACTCTAATCAAAAGCCTTCATTCATAAAAACATGTAACAAGTTACAAAATGAAGCGCAAGAATGAATTCCCATGTCGATCCAATCGATAGCTGTCAAGATATTCAGGTCTGGCCTAAAATTGGTGGACCAATTAACCTAACGACTTTACCAACCACAGAGCTAAGCTGCTAGCTTGGAATAAATTGCCTTATTTTTTTAGCACGAGTTCATTGATTTATTTACTTTGGTGATTCAAATACAAACTGGGGCAAACTTGATATGAGGCATGAAGAGTTGTATTTGTGTCGCTGTTTCTAAGGTGCTGTTGGTCTGAAGTTTAATGGTAACCAGCTTTATTTACTAAATTAGCATCTGATGCCATTTAACAATCATGCCCTATAGGCATATTTCTTCACCAATCAACAAGTCGAGAAGCAATCATTCTTAAAGGTCACATATAATGTGTCTCTAGTCTGTCTACAAACCCCCCAACGATGAGAAAAGTCCATCCTCTCCGTCTTCTGCCTGCTCCACTTTTTAGAAAATGTGTGCTCAAACAGGCCGTTTGGAGATTTTCCCTTCATGACATCACAAAGGGCAGTAGCCCCTCCCTCAGGTGGGTGACACTCCCCCAGCTAGGTGTTTGTTCTGCCCTCTGAGTCTGCCTTCTCATCGTAAACAATAGGACATGGAGCGAGAAAGCACCGAGTACACCCAAAGCCCTTCCAGAGAGGGGGCGTGGTCAGACACAGCTCATTTACATATTTAAAGGTACAGACACAGAAACAGCCTGTTCTGAGCAGGGCTGAAATAGAGGGGTTTATAGACATGATCAAATACAGGATCAGAGTGGATTTAGAACAAGAAACTTCACACACGTTTTGAGGAGCTCTGAGACTTATTTAAACTGGTTGAAGAGGAGGAGGAGAATATGTCACCTTTAAGTGAATGCATAAAAAAAAATTCCTTGGCGCATGATAAGTGCTTCTTTTTGCTTATTCTTTAGCTAACAAGTGAACAATGCTGTAGCTAACTATGCTAAGACAAAGACAATCATTTTATATAAAAATGTTGACAGAAAACAGACCGATAACTAAGCGTGTGGCCTTGTTTCCCGCATGTTTCCTCCACACATGAAGTCAATAGCTGTCGTATGAAGACAGAGTAAGTGAGAACACACGAGGTATTAATGAAAATTTACTGATCAAAGAGCCGAGGAAGGTTAATTAGAGTGCGCATCAAAGAGAGTGGATTCTCTGGGGCAGGAGCTTCACATTATGGCTGACACATGCTGCTTCTCCAGGCAGATCACACACATCAGCCTTATCTTATCTCCGCTGCTTTTTCACTTACCTTAGTGAGAGGTTTTCATAAAAAGCATCAATGTTTATCACAGCGGAAAAACCAATCCATCCAACTGCACCGGCCTGATTTTTGATGGAATATTTTTTTAAAAGTCACACCGCACGGCACTGACATTACAGGCACACATAGTTTAGGACTTTAACCCACATTCAGTGCTTTTTATAAACAGAAATACTGTAGGTGCTTTCTGCATCGGTGATCGATCTAATGAAAACAAGGTACCTCTCCTCCCCACATGGTCGCTGCAAGACTTTATGTAAACTCCATTAAAAAAGCAGCAGAAATGTAATTAGCGTTAGGCATCGCTAAGCATCAACTCGGCAGTTATTCTCTTCTTCTTCTTCTCTGTTCAGAAAAAATGGAGAGATGAAATTTCCCAAGGATCCAGGAAATGCATAGAGAGGATTACACAGGAAACACACGGCGACTTGCACTCCAGCATTAAGTGCAGCTTAGGTTTCATACAGTGTGCATATCCATTCCTCTTGTGTTTATGGAAATAATATATGCAGCCCGTTATGCTACGGTCGTTTGTTATACCGTCGGTCTCCCTGTGCTTATGAACAATTTCATTCATGTATATAATATAGAGGCGGCAGTCATCAATATGAGAAAAAAAAAAAAGCCTGAATTAATCTCCCACGCTGACTGATCGCCTTGTCTTCCACACATTAAATGGATTAATTGCAGAGTCACATTTCAGCTTAAGCACCTGAGAAAAGAAAAGGAATTAAGAAAACGGATAAAGACGCCTTGTTCAGTCCATTAGAGACAAATCGGCCCCCATGATTTAAAGTCTGTGATTAATATGCACACTGATGAAGGTTGGAATATTAAAGGATATGAGATTCAATTTTAAGACCTCCACTGTGCACCACATGAATATCAACTAATGACGATCAAACGTTTAGTTGGCAGGACCGAGCCGGTGTAGGTTAGTGGAGGTTTTTTTTGGCATGTGCACACATGCATACGTGCACTCTTTGAAATTCATGACAGTGCTGAGACCCCTGGATTTTAATTAAACCAATTCAGGCGCGGTTGGCAAACTGGGGGTTTGGTTAACGCAGCGCTGTGGAACATAAGGAGAGACAAACTGGGAGGTCACAGCAGCGGGGAAGGACCCGAGCTGCTGCAGCGCTGATAAAAGGAGGGAGGCGTGGCGCGGTGAGGAGATGAGAGGGAAACGGCAACTGAAGGGTTGCCATGGAGAGTAAATCACCAAAGAGCAACCTTTGCATACGGAGCTGTGTAATTGTTTTGATTAATATACATCACTGTTCACGGCTACGTTCGACCACATAACTGCAGGGATCAATCTGCTCTATATCCGCCTCTGTCCGTGGTGCTGAAATGATCAAACAGGAGCTCCCGTCTTTATTTTCTCTTCATCAAGCACCGCTGCAAAGTGTGAGAATACACGAGGACACACTTGATTAACAAGGCCATCTTATCACACACAATGTGTCTTTCAATTACTCAAGCTCAGGATGATGAATCGATTTGTACAAATGTACAAGACTAAACATAAGGACTGACGTTGACCTTTATCCCTCCTAATGAATCTCTTTAAAACCCTTCCTTTCCTTCGCATAGAAAAATAAAGCTTTTAATAATAATGCAGGGAGGTCTACAACTTTGAATTATAACTCTGCGTTTGTACTCGTATAGGATCTGTCTTTTAGGTCACACATTTCAAATCTATCTTCCAAACTAAGGCCTCAACTTTGTGAGGACTGCACAAAAGATTGAGCAAGCGACTGTACTGGAAGTTATCGACTTTGGAGACACACTTTGCACATGTGCAACTTTTTTTCTGTGGGGAAGCCATACATCAGAGCGCTCTTCACTTTATCACAGGTGACAGATTTCAAACTCTCCATTGTTACCTGTATCACTCTGTAATCTGGCCCCCATTAGGGTCAACAAAGAAAGCAGCGCAGTATTCTGTGTATGCAGGGCATTCTTTGGTAAACTTCCTCCTAACTTTACTGCTCACTTATCTACAAACCCTTCAGACCTTTAAACTGGGACACTTTCAGGCATACTGGTCACTACAGTGGACAGCTGTTTTCAGCTTAATGCATGGGTTTTGCTGGCCACGGCGGTGAGGACGAGGAGCCCGGGCCGGCTCGAGCTGGGGCGGACTTGTAGTGTCAGTGCTCTCACTGTTTATGGACACAGACATAGAGTCTGTTTTCTAACAGGAATTTCCAAGATGCTAATTCCTTCTGGAAGAAATCTCGGAATCAGTTGAGGAAACGGCCTTATGTGTTGAAGTAGGCTAAATACAGTATGTCTGTAAATCTGACCTTAGTGGGAGTGGCCTGCGGTGCTTTGCATTCTGGGATTTGGTGTCTTTCATCCACATGAGCCAAAAAGACACTTTCTGCCTTTTCTCGGCCAAGAAGACACCGACTTCAAAATGTATTTCAAACTTCTACTACATATATGACCTAATGTCAATACAGATTCATGTTTCAACGGGTGAAATATCCCTTTAAGAAGTGAACCACCTTTAGAGTACTGAAAAATGGTAGCTAACCCTGAAGTGACCTCGATAATAGAAAATCCTGCTTCATAGTACAGGCCAGTGGTCTTGAAAGGCAGTTAAAGTGATTATGCAAAACAAGTAAATAAAAGTAATTAAAGAATGAAGGTGAAAATGAGAAGTAGATTCCTGGCATTAGTGGCATTAGTGGCATAGCAGTAGGTGAGCGCACCCGTGTGCAGACGCGTGTCCTCCAGGTAGGCGGCCCGGTTTCATGTCTGGCCTGTGGCTCCTATCATTGCTGTCCGCTCTCTCTCTCTAGCTCTCTCTCTCGCCCTGATTTCTGGCTCTGTCCCCTGTCCTGTCTTTAAAACAAAGGCATATAAATGCACCTAAAAAAACGATAATAAGAGTTGGCAATACAATAAGACACAATTTGCAAATCAAACATTTTTTTATTATCCTTCTTTACCTTACAAGAGCATGACGGAGAGCTTTGGGAAGCTAATGCTAGCAAGCTAGTCACACAATAAATGTAGAGAAAAACATGTTGGATAAGGTTAGCGGTGAGACAACCTGCAGCATAAGAAGGGTTGTGCACGCTCATGTGTTTGGGAGAAGCTACTCCGAGATATTTTTAGGGAAAATAATTCTAGCTCTGTCATGTTTCTTCAATCGTTGCACTCTACAGTGTTCAAACTGTGCTTCTTTGAAAGTTGATGTCAATTAGGCTGTGAGCTAGCCTGTCAAGATGAAGATTAAAAAAAAAAAGCCTTTATCTGTAAATGTTCCTCATGCTTTTATAGTTTTCTGTGCGGGTTAAGCTTGCAGACACATCATCCAAAACTCTGCAGATGCTCATGTCACTGCAGCGGCACACTCGTCTCGTCAACCCGTGCAGAAATCAGAAGCTTTGACAGCCGTGGTGAGGCTCGTTATGCTTGCTATGCTGATTAGACGATCACAGCGGGGTTTAGCAAGTGCTTAATTACAATCAATTAACAGTGCTGATGCTGGTGTGCTAGGATCTGAACTAGCTGTGACATGTCAGCATCCACATGTGCAAAACATCGCTGGGATGATGGGAACAGCTTCCGTTGTACCTGATTATTTTTTTCTCCTTTTTTTTTTTTTTTTGCTGCTGATTATAATTCTCTGAAATCGCCCATCATCAGCCAATCATGCCACGTCCGTGTTTTGTGCTATCACATGGCAGGGAACTTGTTTTTTATCAGCCACTCTGCAGAAGAACACTGGAGATATTTACAGTAATTGCTGGTGACATGAGCTGACACAAAGTATAGCTGCAGAGACTATCCGAGCAGATGTTTCTGTGAAGCACCATTTGGTCTTTCGAGCTCTGCATTCTTCACTCTGCCGCTGGAAGCAAGAGGAGTGCAGGGCTGATTAGAGAAGGTACAAACTGTGCACCAAGGACTTGAACTTAAGTGGGGGTAAAAAGAATGAACGTCTCGAAAAAATGTGTAACAGTCCCCGCAGACCTGCAGGTTTGTATGCACTTTCTGCTGGATAACACTCACTGCAAAGCTAATCTTTAATCCTGCTGCACTGCAACTTATCAGGAATCAAAGTAAAGGAATGCTCTGTTGACTTTGCCTCATTTTTAAAGAATCTTTCTCTCTTAAAGGCTTTATATGTGATTTTTTGATCCAGCAGATGTCGCCCTTGAGCACCAGCATGAAACCAAAACAACTCGCGCTGTATTGTTGTGTTAGCATGCTAATGCTAGTGATCTTTATTATGCTGGTATCTTCACACTGCATGTAAATTTACCTGAAATGAGCGTGATCTAGAAACACAGTTAAGCAGTGAGTACAGTATGTTATTCTTCTTTTCTCTAGTCCCTCAATTAAACAACTTTTATTCACGAGGGGAGGAGTCAGCCGGCCATCCCGGCGATGTAAACAAAGTGAAGATAGGACTCTGAAAACTCTGAAAACATCACAGACAGTGGGACTCGGGCGTTACACCCATTGTAGACAGTCATGACTCACAGAGGTTTTTTCAGAGGATATATTTGATTTATATTATATTTAAGTGTGAAAAATCAAATATTAAGCCTTTAAAGAACACCGAAGACATTCAGTCACTGTTACAACCTCCTCGAACGCCACATGACCCGGCGATGCACCGAAAGCTTCAGTGACCTTGTCTTATTGGAAGTAGTGAAGTAACGTTGAACAATCTGTCGACAACTCTTTGTCGTGAACGAAGCCATACTTTGAAAGTGTTCTTGTGTTGTTTGGGGAGGCACATCCTTTCAACAAAGGCTCTCATTGGACGTTATCGATGTTATGAGGTGTCATCAAAAGGTCAGTGGATTAGTAAAGTCTTTTGAACAGTTTCATGGATCGTTATGGATCCAACCTGTTTGGATTGAATCTTTTACTGGATTTAAATCTAGGGGACTCATTTTTGGTGGATTATTATGAGAGTTTCAATTAATCTGAAAAAGGTAAGTTCAAAGACGTTGTTTGTTAGTCGCTGGTCTGACAGATGAGTAGATTGTGGCTGCTGTGCTGGTTGAATCCGCACACACACTGGGCTCGCTGTATTGGACATGTGTCAAGGTCAAGGTCAAGGGGCAGTTTGCTTTATAGCCAGCAGTGATTCTGAAATACACACAATTAACAATAAATAACACACACCAAGGTGGGAAATATTTACATGATGCTGTTGAGGAGACAAATGGAACCAGGGACAAATGATTTTTTTAATCTGTTAGTCCTGCACCTATAGGCAAAGTAGATCTGGGACCAGATGGCAGCAGCTTGTACTCGGTGTAAAGGGTGTGAGTGTAAGTCCAAGGATAGCCTGAGCTTTGTACACTATGGTTAGAAGATCACATTAATGCCCACTTAATGAACGGGAAAAACTATAGATCAAGTCCTATCATAGAAGAAATTGTTATTCCAAGTCTAGAAGAAAACAACAAATTTCAACTGTCGGTCGACTCTGGGAGAAATGTGACCAATCAAGCTATTATCGACTATGTAAATCCTTAGTCTGAGACAGGCCTAATGTGGACCCCAAGAAGAGTAGCTAATGGGGATCTGAACCAAGGAACAAAGGAACAAAGGAACGTCCAAAAAGTCTTCTTCATCCAGTAAAACAAGAAACAAAAAGTGAAGTTTCTCATTGTCAGGTCAAAGTGTTCTGCACTGAGGATGTGGAGGTGACCCTTGCAGTTGCAGACTTGATTTCCAGTCTTGATTTAAAAGGGCATCACAAAAAAAAACTGATTCATTGCCAACCTTTTATGATGCATGTGTTACGCCTCTGCCTCTTGTCCAAGTGTAATTAATTAATGTCTCCCCTTTTAAAGGCAGTGATCTCTCTCGCTTTGATGCTCTGCCAGCCGAATGATGGAGCAATAACTTCACTCTTTCATCTCCTGCAAGGAGAGAAACACTGTGGCCGAACACACACGTTTAAAGAAAGAAAAGGACGGCAGCTCGTAGATGGCTGCTTGTGCTGCAAATGTGCATCCATCCAGAATCTCTCCACCACTAACTCCTGAAGATATCAACACTGATGCACATCCAGGATGTTTTCCTTTTCTGTTTTAAATACTTATTCCCCGTCAAACAACTACTGTATCAAATGTAACCGAAGCAATAAGAGTCTCACTGTTGCACTACCAACGCTGCAGGCACTGAGGAAATTATGCACAAAGCTTTCGTATCCACTAGACTTGTGTTGAGTTACACCTTCTCCTATAAGCCTGCAGCTAAAGTGGATACAAGTAGAAGTCTGTGGATTTATTTTAACTTACACACAGTATCATTAGATGTATGTTATTTACCATTAGACGTAAGAAGTTATAGCTCAATACTTCATTAATGTGTTTAACAGATTTCACCCCTCTGATGCATTAGAGCTATATTTAAACCCTTTTTTTAAAGATTTTAAAGAGGACATATTACCCCCCTTTTGTACCTTTTCAAACAGTCCCCTGTGGTCTAAATGAAACATCTGTGCTGTGCTTTGGTCAAAATATAACATGAATCAAGCACCAGAGGAGGTTTGTGACCCTGTATAAACCAGCTCTCTCAGAACGCTCCCTTTTGGTGTGTGTGTCTCTTTAAATGCAATGAGCCCCCCCTGAGTTTTCCCGGTAGACATCACTCCTTTGCTAGTGAGAATAAAAATGGCAGATCAGTGCAAAAGTTTTGCTCTAGGCTGGGGATGGAGTCCATGGGTGGAGATACCAGGGGATGGGAGGGGATTTATTTTACCAGAATCCCACTGTGACATCACAAGGAGAACAAATTTGAAACAGAGCATTTTTCTCTGTGTTGTAAGACTTATGCAGACCACAAACAAAGGACTGGATGGGTTTATTTCACATGTTGTGGGTCAGTAGACTCTCAGATTACCCAGATATATGTTCAAAATGTATCTTATTAAATGAATCTTGATCATCTTGGTGGATTTTCAGTTGGTCTCAAAGGTTTCCTCTGTAACCATGACTTGTTATTTTATTAAACATGTCAAACAACAATATAACAATACCCAACAGTAACGGATGAGAGGCATTGTTGAGCACACAACCACCATCGTCAACATTTAATCCTGCTGCCTCGATCATAAAAAAAAAAGAAAAAAAAGAAAAGGTCTCGGCTCTCCTGCAGACCACAAAGGTGTGCAACGCTGTGGTGGCATGCTGCATTTTTCAAAGCAGCACCATTAGTCATGGCACGCCTGGATGACTAATGCTGGAGGGGCCGGATCTGACTCAAACTGTTCCCAAAGTCTGATAAAAAAAAAAAGGGAATATGTGACTGGAAATGTTGGGTTTCTTCTTCATGCATATAAATAAACACATTTTCAGGTCATCTGCTGGAGCAGTTTACAGATGAGTCTCGTTTTAATTGGTTACAAATAAAATTCACCAGTTTTTCTTTTAAAAAGTTAAACTTTAACTTATACTAATTACTCAAACACTGCTAAATAAAACTTAAAAAGAAAGCCATTTTTATACCTATTTTATGATTGATATTGAATCTGAATCCAATTTTTAAAAAAGGATATAACTGGGGCCCCATTACAATTAACTGTAGTATATTTTTATCAAAATCCACTGCGATAGTTTTTATTATATCTAAAATAAAGGTTGAACCTTTGGAAAGTTCTTTAGTTTGGGTTGGCAGATATGGAAAATGATTCCGGTCAGAAAATCAGGACGGGAGAGAAGATTCACAGCTCAAGGGTTTTATTCTGTGACAGACACGTAGATGTACATAGGTCACTTCACAAAGGAGATTGGCACATCTTGTGTCCTGTGTCTCATTCGTGGTTCCGTGTAGTTATGAGGATCAATCTATGTATCTTTGTGTGTGTATGTATGTGTGTGTGGTTCTAAAGGAAAGAAGGAAAAAAAAAATATATGTAGGTAACACAAATGTGCATCATAGCATATACAATATATGATGTCCCTTTCGCAATAACAACCAATCTTGAAAATGTATCAAAGAAAAACTTGATGCAATTTAACTGGAATAGAATGAAGATAATAACTTTAGTAAGTACATATATGAAACTAGATCAAGTAAATCTGAACAAACTTACTCTTTTCTGCATTAACGCACAAACATCCTGCAGCTGCTCTGCTCCTCCTATACTCTGCTCTGCAGCATGTAAGCCACGTGCTTTATACGGTCTGAGCTCGTTACGTGTCTGAGCAGGCTCGTTAACTCTAGTCAGGCTTTCTCACAATATCTCTCATACAGAAATCGCAGACTGAATATTATTGGATAAAGCCTGAGTGACGTCAGCCATCCGATCCTGCAGGGGGCGCTGGAGTCCCATCGATGGCGGTCTCCATGCTGGAAATCCTGTCTCAGCCTACCTTTCAGTCAACCTAATGACAGGCTGAGAGCTGGAGCTGAGGCGGGTTTTAAACCTCCTGACAACCAGGCTGTCTTACAATCGGGAATCCAATCAGTCTTTGACCGAGACAAGACAGAGTAATAATGCTTTCGATTCTGAGAGGAGACCTTCAAAAAGTGGTCTCGAGACCAGTTTTGAGACCAAGACCGATTTTGAGTTCTTCAGCAATACTGAGAGGTACAAACTGTATTTTGTGGAATTTGCTTAACATCATCATCACACAGGAAGTCAGTTTGAAACTTGTTTCCCTCATCTAATCAAAGTTTTACAGTATTTTGTTGTATTTTGTTAATACTTGTTGTCCTCTGAAGTGTTGGTCACGACCTACAAAACCATGCATTTTCTATAATTATTTGATTTGAAGTCATAAAAAAGTCATGTTCCATGTATTAAATGTGGCCCCTCTGAGGGTCTAATCTGCTGCTGCACAGGCTTCCAGCGTCTCAGATCAGAAGAGATCGAGCACCGAGTCAATTTTTTGCACTGCAGCTGCTGCCCAACAAAGACTGATGAGAGTCAGATATGCAGAGGCAATAGGTGGTGGTCTCACCGCTGACTGATCCTTATCCTCGCTTCAAAGCCCGAGCTTCACTTCCCTCTGCACAGCTCGGCTTACATCTCCCACCGCTAACAGCTGTTTTATCACCGGGCTCGGATTCAACTACTTTTCTTATTGCACACGCGCTGCATACATCAAAAAGGTCACATACTTTATCTGCTGCTTATGGACGAGTCATAAAGACGAAATCGACGTGACTTTATCCCAGATTTCATTACATTTTTCTCACCTATTCTTGCACATATGGATATTTCTCAGAGTAAACAGTTGCCTTCATTTGACCTTTAGATGTGGGAATAAAAGAGGAGGTTTTTAAAGGTGAAGTTTTATAGTTAGTGGATATAATATCTGATTAGCATCTCCGCTGAGTGCTACAGAATAGAGCAGGTGGTCCTCGATCCACAGGAGTGTTGGTTCACCTCCAGGCTCCACCTTACAGCATGTTCAAAAAATCTGAATGCAGCAAGGTCATCTTTTTATACGGTGTGCTGTAAATACATGGACGCCGCTGCTCTCCACAGGGTGAAATGTTCTGCTGTGAGAAGGTTAGAGTCCTGTCTACAGTACATCAACAAATTGATTTATTTATTACATTTGTGCCCATAAAGTTTAAAATCTTTCCCACCTTGTCTGTGTGTAAAACATACACTGTGAGCCAGTTTCTTTATTACAGAAGCTGTGAGTGGAGATCAATTAATCAATCATTATTTGTATAGCGCCAATTCATAACAAGTGTTAACTCGAGACACTTTACAAAAGAGTATATGGGATAATATGCAGGAAGGATTTCTCACTTGTATTCCTCGCGTTCCTGTTGTCCACACTAACTTGTCGCTGAGGTGGAGGTCGGAGTAGGCCGTGCATTAACGAGGACGGCTGGTGGTTGTGGGGACGACACAGTCCAATGATGGTTGTGGCCGGGCTTCAGGCAGTGGTTCAGCATTCTGCATTCTTTTATCACCCCCCCCCCCCAGGGTCTAGACCAGAGGTGGGCAACTGGCGGCCCCGGGAGCCACATGCGGCCCCCATCAACCCTCAATGTGGCCCTCAGGTCAATTTTTCACATATCAATTAATTGGAAACATGAAGAAAAACATCACAAAATCTACCATGAATTCATGAAAACCAGAAATATGTCCATTATAATATTTGATCACTAGTATATGTTGAGTTAAATTTGAGACATAATTGACTGTAATAGTTTTTTGTATTCTACAATTTGGCCCCCTGGCAGTGAGAATAAACAAATGTGGCCCTTGCTATGACCAAAAGTTACCCAGCCCTGGTCTAGACTCAATCAGGGGTGGTATCAACACCATCACCAGTGTCTAGACTCCAACAGGGGGGAGATCACCACCACCCCCACCAGGTTCTAGACTCATAATAGTCCTCATGACGGAGTCTAATCGCCAAAGACATGGCATATTTATCTTTTCCTGAACTGTTAAATAAATAATTGTTCTCTCTTAATGAAGTCTCTTTGAGTGTTGGAGATAACCAGATGTTAACTGAATGATGGTACTTGTACAGTATTGTATTTGGTTGAAGTTTACATTAGATTGAGCGCTTGATATAAAAGTTACAGCAGTTTGTCAAGATGTTGTTTTTTCACACCCACAGGTAAACGTGTTTGGAATAAGCTATTTTAAAGCACTCGTAACACCAACATCTTACTGTTATCTGATGTGATGTTTTTCTGTTCTTAATTGGCTCCTCGGTTTATTACTCCCACTTGTTGATCGATTTGTTCCTCGTTGTAGAGTCTGCATTCGCTTTCATCTCTCAAACATGTTTCATGATGTATTTCTGATAACTCAAACTGTTTACACTTCAGGAAAACCCCGTGGCCATCCATACAGAGACGGTAACAGTTTTATTATTTAAGGAAAAAGAATAAAAGAGTTATGTGGTTCCTTGTCGTTCTTTATATTTAACTGCTTGTTAGTGCTCTCGCTTAATTTGTCAGTTTGTTGCTCACGGCTCGTCTCTTCAAAACATTCCACTTAAAATACGACAGCAGAGAGAACTTAACATTTCATGTCTCTGAAATGAAGAAAATTAGACATTAAAAAGTTTTTCTTTCAAGTTTTGCCAGCACTTGCATTTTCCTCAAAAGTTAAAAACCTCAAGTATTAGAAATAAGTATCACAAGCAACTGAATAACAAGGCAAAATTTGATAATGTATAGTATGAGGATACTGATACATCTACAAAAAGGCTCCATTGCTATCCTATTAAGTCATTGTGACCATAGCTTTATTTAATATTTTATGAGAGAACGTTTATAAAGACAAATTCAGCAGTGACTTGAGCTTAACACCTTAATCCTTCCTTATCGTCTCAGACCAATGTTGTCGCCCAAACCCAGAAAAAAAGGTAGCCAAAGGTAGTCAACAATAGTTTACATTAAAGCATTAATTCAAGCTAAGATTGGCGAGCTAGGCTACCATTGGTTTTAGCTAAAAAACATTATTTGGAGACCGAAACCTTTCATTAGCATTCAACAAATTAAAGGTAAACGTCTGCTAGCTATCAATGGTGTACAGTAGGCTAGCAATGATTGGCATTAACTTTATAATATTGTAGTTAGCTAGAATTGTAAGCAAAGCCTTTCCTATCAAACATTGGACCCTAAAAAACTCTGTTGAACAAAAGCTTGGTTAGCAGTCAACGATGAACTACTTAGACTAATATAAGCTATGTAAGCTAGCTACCATTGTTGTTGGTTAGCTTTAATTGGCATTAACTTTATAATATTGCAGTTAGCTAGAATTTTAGGCAATGGCTTTCCTCTCAAACGCTGGTGTTAGCTAGGACCTAAAAAACATTGTTGAAGAAAAACTTAATTAGCGGTCAACGATTAATGACCAAATGAAAGTAAGCTAGCTTCCATTGTTGTTGGTTAGCTTACAGTGTTGCAGCCTAGCTACACTTGTCCCTACCTTTATAATATTATTGTTAGCTAAAATTTTATGCGTTTCCCGATCATGGTCACCCTAACAGCGTTTTGAAACTCAGAGGATGATGGCTGAATTGGTTTAGTAACATAAACAGTTTTCAAAGCAGGCTGACAAGGTTTCTAACTTCAGGATCTTGCAGTGGTCCTGTGAGAAAACATCAGACTTATTGGGCTCTCTCACCCACACTGTGTCAGTCTTTCATTCAAAAAATATTTTTTTCACATCTCTTATCAAGCCTGCTGATTTAAACTGACACATGTAGTGACAGGACTAATGATGCGGAGAGCTCTCTGATGGAAGCCCCCACTTACTGAAACAGTTAAACCCAATCATATCTCCCTCTCTCCCTTTCTGTACACTGTACTCACCGGAGCATACGGACGACACAGGAGCAAGCACCATTTTTTAAGGTGGAATGCCAGCTGACGTGCGTAGATCCATCAGTGTTTGTCTCCCGCTGAGATACTGAGATGATGGATGGATCTAATGGATTGATTTAAGCCTCGGCTCCTCTAACTGACTGGCTGAATATCTGAGTGAATTCCACAGCAAATAACTTCAGCTGGTGGAGCATGCACATACTTCCTTCACCAGTCTAGTTCATCAATCACTCAGCTGATTTTGTAAGGCTCATCCAAGGTTATTGTGTATGCTTTATTATTTCTTAATAAGGAAGGCATTTGACACCACTTTTTCGATGTTTACTGCAATATGATGAAGTATTTTTCACCGGGCTCGTGTTGCAGGGACTGATTATAAAGCTGTGCATGATGTATTTGCTGGTTTAAAGGGAGAGATAACTTGTATTTTTAAGTTATGATGCGGTCTGTAAGGGATGGATGGATTACGGTAACCCATACTTCACCATATTGATACATATGAAAAGTCAACCACATTACACTTTACAATAAATCTTCTTATTTTATTCATTTGTTTTGCTTGCAGATTTCTCAGTGCGCTAAAAAATGTTGCTTTTGGTGCAGAAATTTACATCTATACTGTACATTGCTTGGATAAAATTTACAATAACATGCCTAATGTGATAAAATTGGAATGCACAATAAGATTGACATTTCCCTCTGGAGGTCTGTGTAGGAGACACAGGTAGACTCAGAGCTTGTAGGAGGGATTACATATCCCTTCTTCGGCCTGGGAACGCCTTGGGATCCCACAGGACAAAGCTGGAAAACGTTGCTAGGGAGATGGAAGTCGGGGGCAACTTGCTTAGCCTGCTATCACTGTGACCTGACCCCGGATAAGTGGAAGATAATGGATTGATGGATTGATGGATGGATGGATGGATTTGTGGATGGATTGACAGACAATACATCTGTATATTTTAATTAAAGCATTCAATTTGGTTCTAATCCTCGGGGGGGAGCTCGAAGTAGAGCGGCTACTTTTTTTTGCCAGTTGGGGGTTGGGGCATCTTCCTGGCACATCCAACTGGGAGGAGACACAAGGGTAGATCCAGAGCTCGATGGAGGGATTATACATCCCATCTGATCAGGGAACGCCTTGGAATTCCCCAGGAGGGGCTGGAAACCATTGCTGGGTTGACTTACTTTGCCTGAGGCCACTGCGACCCCAACCTCTCGGGTAAGCCGAAGAAAATGGATGCATGGCTGATAATATAGATTTCAGCCACAAATTAACTTAATGGCCAATAGGACAGTCCAAAAAGAAAACGCTTTAATCTAGACTACACTGTTTGAATGATGCAATCCAATTCACTGCATGCATACTTTCATGCAGTAGGTGGCAGTATTCATTTGTGAAAATGTAAAATAAAAGCGATTAATGGATGTTTTGTTGTAGTTTGCTTATCTTAGTTTAGTTTTTACACCACACAAAATGCCTCACACTGATTCACTGACAAACACACGTCACCCTCTTTGTAGATGGTTTGTTATTTTTGGTAATTTGTAACAAACTTTTACACAGTTTAGTTAAAACTGTATGTTTCCCTTTGGTTTGTCAGGCCTCAAGAGCCGGGTCGGACAGTTGCAGCAAGGTTTTCGTTTGCAACAGAATTCCATAGTTGCATTTCTTTTTCCATTTTGAATAAGAGTCAATAAAACTTTTAACTTAATTCTTAAATTATAAGGATGCTGTAGTTGTCAATTTCCTGTGATTTGTTTCCAAACACACGAGCACTTGTTGACAGGAAGAAGGAGAGTGAGACTTAATTATGAATATTCCTCATGTGGACTCTCTCGTTTCTGTTCAAGTACTCCATCCGTTTGGGTTTTAAAACTCTAAAATCTGCTCTGAAAATCTACAGTCACTTTTCTACTTTTAATGAATTCTTATTGCAGGTTAAATGTCACTGTGAATTCAGAAAACAACACGTCATCTGCATCACTCGGCTGCTAATTTGTGGCTCAGTGGCATTAGACGTTGATAAAGCTTTTCATAAGTGGAGACAAGTCTTTTTGTTTTGCATGTTTCCAGTCCAGTGAGAAAATGTGGCGTCATTGTCTTTGTATAACCAGCTGTAGTCAGAATATGAAAGACTCTGGAGCGATCCACAAGACTGCATGAATTAAACATACAGGTGCTCTGCTGGAAGTAAGTGGATCAAAAACAGAGTGCGGCTTTGTTCAGAAGTCAATGGCGATTGAATTAGCCAAAAAAAAAAAAAGGTTACAAAGAAAAGAAAGAATTATCATAGCAGCCAATAAGGACTTCTTTATATACTCCTTTTCAACGTTGTACCCTTTTTTTGTTTTTTGAAGCAGGACACACAAAGGACTGTCCTTTGAGTATTGTAAAGTAGAGAGGGGAATCATTTTAGGTCCATTGTCATCCGTAAAATCAATTATGTCTTCTTCTGGCCATCATACTGGAAGATCAGATTGGCAAACTGAGAAGGAAAATCAACAGTATGCAAAATAGGAAGAGTGAGAGCCATTAGTTGAGATGCACATTAAAACTGAACATGTTTCAGTTTGGTGGTGGTAGGACCACTTTTGGAAAGTCTCAATCTTGGAATCAGCCACTTTTTTACTGGGCAGTCTCTCCTTCGTAGAGAAAGAACTATTGATTTTATTTTAAGAGAGGTCAAGAGGACAAGTGTAGGGATATCTGAACCGCCATGAAGAGGACTCTTAATTTGTTTCAGTGGTTTTATGGAGACATTTGGAGGGCTGCTTTTGTTTTGCATTTAGCACATGCCATTGTTAGTATGTTGGGTCTCACCATGCCCTGGTCTTGGATCTGATCCCTGTCTCCCCAATGCCTCAGTCCTGACTTGGTCTTGCTTTCCTTTGCTCATGGTATTGACTCGGTCTCCCCATGTCTTATTCTTTGTCTTGCCTTGTCCTGACTGGCCCTGGCCGTGTCTCTGTCTTCTCTTGGTCTAGATTCACTCTGTTTTTTGTCTTGTTTTGGATCCTACCATGCCTTGGTCTTGGTCTTGAATTGATCATGTCATGACTCGTTAATGGCCTTGACCTTGTCTAGCCATAGTCTTCACTTGGTCATGACTTAATCTTACCATTCCTCAGTCTTGGTTTTCACTTGGTTTCAGCATTCATTCATGACCTTGTCTTGGTCTTGCCATGCCAGGGTCTTGGTCTTGACAGGGGTCTCCCCATGCCTTGCTCTTAGTTTCCCTAGGCTGAGGTCTTTGTCATAACTCGTTCTTGACTTTGTTATGCCATGTTTCTGTTTTCACTTGGTCTTGTCCTGCCTTGTTCTTTGTCAGGACTTAGTCTGCCCTGCGTGAGGTCTTCACTTAGTCTCCCCATGTCTTGATCTTGGTCTTAAATTGGTCTAGTCATGCTTCTGGCATTGCCTTGAACAAGTCTCTTTCTTGTCCCATTCTACATTTACTCTGTAGTCTTGTCATGGCCTTGGCTTGGATTCACCTTGTTTCTGTTTTCTGTCTTGCCGTGCATTGTTTTCGGTCTTGACTCAGACTTACCATGCCCTGCTTGAGGTCTTCATTTAGTCTCCCCATGGCTTGATCTTGGTCTAGAATTGGTCAAGTCGTGCCTCTGGCCATGTCTCTGTCTTGTCTCAGTCTGTGGTCTGTTTGTTAAGGTTTGTTCTTGCCATGCCATGTTCTTGGCCTTGACTTGGTCGTAGTCTTAACTTGGTCTTGCCATAACTTGGCATTATTTGTGACTTGGCCTCACAACTCCTAGGTCTTGCATGTGGTCTTGCCATGCTTTGGTCTTGACTTGGTCTCAGTCTTGGTCCTGAAAAGTGTCATAATGCCTATGTCTTGGTCTTAACTTGGGCTTGCCATGTCTTGGTTTAAAAGCAAAATAAAAACTGGATTTTTGGTTGTTAATTTCCTCTTCTAAAGTCATTTTTTTCAATCATTTGGATCATTTCTGAATGAAAATCCAATATATCATCTACTTTCTGCTCTTATTTGGTTCCCACCAATCGTATTTGTTGCCTAATTTTCTATATTACCAAACACTCCTTTCTCACACTATCACCCACTGTTTTTGATGTCTTCTCTCAACGATTACATCCCCACATGTGTTCTGAAACAAAACCAGCCTCAACACTCACTCACTCACTCTCTCCAGGGACGATGCATCCAACAAGGAGGAGAGGCTTCCTGTTAACCCCGTGGAGTGTTTGGCAAGACCTGCTTCTCTCCCGTCTGAGTTTTTATCCCTGTTTTGTTTTCACCCGCTGCTTTGCCCTTGTTTTAAGAGAGAAAGGCTGAGTGATTGGGGAGGACAGATGACTATTCAAGTTTGGGTTGCAGCCAATCCCAATACCTCCTCTTGTTTTGCCGCTCAAGGTCGACGGCAGGAGGAGGGTAAAGGGTGTCGTTCCGTCTCCCAGAGGTACAAATCACAGTGGCAGACAAGCAAAACACCTGAGCGAACATGCACTTACTTTAGACCTTGCAATGCACTTGCCTTACTTTCTCACAACTTTTATTCTTAAATAACTGTACCATATCATGGGACTTAAGCCATTAAGCATTCAGATACAGCCTTAATATAAGTTAACATGCACGACAAGGCTTAAAATCTCAAGATGCGTCTCTTTATTCAGGATTCAAAGCAATGGAAGAAGAGCAGAAGGTAGAAGCGTTGTCCTATTTTCCAAGGAAAAAGCATTTTTCATGACAAATATTGATTGCAGAATTTTAAAAGAACATTTCGGTAATAACACTTCAAAGTGCTGAGCCATAATTGTGTTGAATAAATGGGTTCAATCAGAGCAAAAATGTTCTATGATAAAGAACCTAATTTTGTTCTTTGTAATTCTACTGCCAGCATTTCATAAGCACTACCTATCACAATATATAAAGTTCACTCACCTCACATAACAACCCTCTCATGTCCTCGCAGTTGATGGTGTTTTGTTTTGAAATGTAAGGAAATTGAGAGCTGTGTGGTTAAGAAGGAGAAACGGATAATTGGTCTCAGAGGAAGTGATACATGATCTGAACTTTGTTTGTGGGAGATCTTGATGCTGCTTTAAGAAGTACACAGCCAGGGGTGCCGCTGGCAGTTAGCCCAGTTTATCATCACATTTTTGCCCCCACATGCAGTTTTTGTTTCGCAGCACTTCAACAAACAAACTCAACAACTGCTCAGATATGTCAAACTGAAGGACGTTCTTCGATTCAAACTGTGCAAATGTTTGGTAGATATCATTATTCAGATTTTTTGTTTTTCTCAGAAATGAAGAGAAACAAGGATGCTTATTTTGATCAAGACCAAAATGCAAAGTCAAAGGTTAAAGGCACAATATGTAGGCTCTCAAACTATACAAAAACAAAATACAATTCATCCAGGTTGGCGGGGAATCATGGTCATTCCCTCTGCTTTTCCCATTTGTAATAAATTGAATACTCTTTTAATCGAACACACCATAGCCGTTTGCAAATATGCACTCATGAAAATATCTAGATGATTTCAGGAGGACTGCTCCGGAGATTCTCCTGACCTGTCTCTTCACAAATGCTTCTCACAGTGGGAGACTAACCCTGTCCGACGGGAGGGGGGGCGGGGGGTCTCCTGAGGTAAGACGTGGTGTAAAAAGAAACAACATGGAAGTAGCAGACGAAGCCACAGAGTCTTCCTTACGATGCTATAATGAGAATATTTACCTTTCTATCAATGCTACGTGTAGTTCAACAGAATCACAATATGAACTAAAGAGTGGAGAAGAACATCCTGGAGAACAGGAAACATAATGCATCCATTTAATTACATGCACGGAGATCGTAGCGTTCACATGCTTACAGTCTATGCACCGTGCAGCAGTAACAGAATATAAACGTCATCACCCCCTCCTATTGGCTCGAGGTGAATTCTCCTGAGAAAATCCTGCAGCATTTTCACATCAGCCCCACTCTGACTTGCTGCGGAAAAATACTAGTCTGGCGAGAAAAACTCGGGTTTAAGAAGAATTTTGGCTGTTTGCCTTCACACATGCAGCTCCTCCAGGAAATATCAGGAGTTTTTCAGGAGTTTTCTGCAAGTGTGAAAGCCCCTATATGAGTGTATTGTCTCTAACTTTTAAAGTACAAACTTTTGTCTCACACATGACATGTTAAGAGCATCATTGTTTATAATATTATGAATCAGAAAAGTTCATATCTGGCTTTATTTGAGTTCAGGGAGTGCAGAATACATTTTTAATCACACCTCTGCTTAATGTAAAACTAAGAAAAACATGTTTAGTCCGAGCATTTCTGTAAGGTATCTCATCTCTGCACTTTATCCTTGACTTACATTATTCACTACATGCTCTGCAGCATTTAAACACGTGCACTTATAGAAGGCTGGATATATGAATATTATAAATTCATACAGGAGATGATGAAATATAGAATAGGCTTTGATTTTGCACATGATCCATGTGTTTATTCCTTTTCTTGCTTTCAGCCTCGTCTTCTGAGAGTACCAGTTGTGTTAGTCAGTCCGCTGATTGGCAGCGTCTCCAACCCCTGGGGCGATCCTGCACCAATCACCGAACACAGTTTGTCTTCACCTTTGCATGAATGTCAGAGGCTTCAGGGCAAGATTACTGCAGAGGCTTTGGGGGAATCCAGTTAGTCAATTTTGACATTTGATTTCCATAAAATACAAGAGGAAGGCCTCTCTGTGCAGACGGAGTCGATTGGAGATGTTTTTCGATCAGATTCTGGGGCAGGAAAGTTATTTATCTGAGAGGAGATGTTTTTCACCGGCCATAGTGATGTGGAAAAAAACTTCAAATAATACAAGTCCACTTACTTAGTTCTACTCTGAACTCTATTAGACAAACAAGTACAAAGAGCATGTTTAAGGTCTATGAAGGGTTAATCTGAGTACTGTTAGCAAAGCAGCTCAAACGAAAAATCTGAAGTAATCAAACACAACTTGAGAGTAGAGTGACAAGCAGACGACTTTTGGGATTTGCGATATGTTTTTGGTAGAAAATTCACAAAGGAAAAAGAAAAATCTATGCTTGACGTCCTGGAGACGACATGATCAATGGCCGTACATGATACAGTGTGAAGTGGTGACCATAGACTGTAAATATTTATGGATGAAGCCTGAGTGACGTCAGCCATTTGTTCCTGCCGAGGCTCATCGGCAGCAGCCGCCATGGTGGAAATCCTGTCTCAGTCTAACTTTCAGTCAACATAACGACAGGCTGAGAGCTGGAGCTGAGGCGGGGTTTAAGCCTCTTGATGAACCGTTACACAGCGCCCACCTGTCAATCATGTCAGCTACACGCTTAACTCTGGATAACACTTAAAAACGGATGCTGTAAAAACGGCTTCTTTGGCGGTGGTGTGTGTGACTCCCTGTGTTCCTGGAGCCAGCCTCTAGTGGACACTCAACAAACTGCAGGATTTTGCACTTGGCTTCATTTTTCAGCACCAGAGGTTACCGCTTGTTGGTGATAAGTAAAGAATTTATTTGTTGCGGTTCATCACAATCACAACATTTCGACCAGAGCTCTTCTTCAGGTGTTACGATCTCCGGGTTGAATCGTTGTGATTGTGATGAATTAAAACTTTTTGTGGTATTCGAGAAAAGCGTGCGGGCCGATCTTCTTCCTCAGTCTGCTGTTTTTGCTCGGCCCTGCACCTACATGATGTGCGTATGACTTCCTCCTTCTTCTTAAATAACTTTGAGAACCATCAACAAATCTGGACTTTTTTTCTTTAGTCGGAAAGGGAAGAATCCGGCCCTGAATCTGCCTTGTTGTCTTTTCGTGTGTACCCTGCTTAAGCCTGCACAGAACAACAACCACAGCTGATGAGATTTACATCAGTCAAAAATAAATACACAGAAGAACTGCAAAGAGCAGATGAGGGGATTAGCCTTAATTCAACAATATGTGTAAGAATACATTTATTAAGGTATAATAAATGTCATTATAAATAAACATTAAAGTTGAAACTATACTCACACAGTATTATGTAGTCATCACAATGAATGTCAACACATACGTTTAAAAATATCACCGTATATCTATGCTGAAATATAAATATAGCATTTTAATTACATGGAAAAAGAAACGGCCTCATTTTCTTTCTAATATAAATGGAATGACGAGAAGATGATTGACCTTGACTCAGTCGTTAAATGAAAAGCCGCACTCTGATATAACCGTGTTCATTCTTATATAGAAGTTCACATTTAGCCGATGAGCAGCGGAGAGAGAAAGACCTTCAGACCCGCTCCAGCCCTCTGCGTCCTTGTGTGTGGAGAGTCTTTGAGCATCAACAACATAAAGTGTTTCCTGAGTGTGCGTCCCCCTGGGGGTCGGATTCTTCGCTTCTGAATATTGACGATGTTGCTAAATGATCGCCCAGTTTATAAACAGCACCGACACTGCATTCAAATACCTTCTAAAAAAAAAAAAAAAAAAAAAGGTTTTATAAGCCTTCTTTTATCAGAATAATGGTGGGACTCACCAGATGTCTTACAGTGTGATGTTTTTTTACATTCTTTATTAGTCCATGAGGGAAATTCTGTTTTACACTCTGTTTTTGAGAGACATGCTTCTCATGCCTGAACACACACACATGCACAAACAGGGACCTGTGGACATGCATTAGTGGAGAGATGTCAGAGTGGGGCTACGCATGGCTGTTGGGGTTTTTGGCTCAAGGACACCTCAGCAGTACTCGGGGAAGGGGACCTAACGCCTCGATTAGATTGGATTGGATTGGACTGGAAAATCTTTATTGTCACTGAGGGGACAATTTGGTTTGCAACAGAGGTCCATACAGTCAACACACATCATATACACAGCACAAAGACATAAATACATACATATAGAGCATAAGAACCATGGATATCATCATGATGGACATGAGTGAGATAAGAGGCACAAAGACCAATAGTCCATAGTGGAAGTGTACTGACAACAATGCCTACTGGTGAACCTCCTTCCTGCTGGGTAGAAGTCTAAACTCTGCATGCAGAGGGTGCTGAGAGTCTGCCTTCTGATTGGCTCTTACTTGAAAAAATATGTCCAAAATCGTTCAAGCTAATGCTAACAATCTTTCGGCTACCAGACCAACTTCCATACTTTGGTCTGCCTTGAACCGGTGGCCCTCTGGTTCCCAACCCTGGTCCCCACAGACTGAGCTACTGCCACCCTGTATTATCATAATACAATTAATAACAACTGTAAATCCACTGCCACATGCTATGATTTTTGCTAAATGTTCAATCGATCAGTGCAAATATTACCTTCATGGACAATACTGTAGATGCCTCATGCATGCAGCTACATCCAGTGAAAAATATTTGCAATGAAGGAAGCATCATGTACTGTACTTCATATGGCCACACATACTAGCGCATAAATTGGTGCAGTCAGCAGCACCTAAAGCCAAAAGGTGGATACAGAGCAGTGGGGGAGAAAGACCTTCACACTGACTTTGTCCCTCTGTGTCCTTATGTGTAGAGAATCCCAAAGTATCAACAACAAAAAAACTGCAGCCTGAGAGCGAGTCCCAGGGGTCTGATTAGCTCCACAGACCCCCGGCCCTGTCACCCAGGACGGCTCTCTAAGAGTTGAGTCCACTTGCTCGAGGGCAAAACGGCTCTTGGTGTCATACCAAGAGTGTCCCCCATTCCATTACCACACACATAGACATTCATGCACATATATTACACGGCCCCGCTTATTGTTCACATGCATCTCAGACCTTGAAACTGACATGTGCCCAGACACTCGTTTAAGCTTCAAGAGGAAGAGAGAATGCTTCCATCTCAAGGTCTCAGCGGACCCATCTGAGAGGCAAACACAATGCCAGAATGTGTTTTTTTTTATTTAATGATTGTATTCAAGAGGAGGTTGGCAAAAAACAAAAAAAGAAAGCCACTTCTGCATACTTCAGATTTTTAACAAAGGCCAAGATGGGGAAAGAAACAAAAAGCAAGGCAAGCTATGTTGAAGTATTCAGCGACGCTAGAAAATAAAAAAATATCTGATAAAATTAAATTGAGCTCAGGCTCGATGTACTGTAGGTTTAGGAGTTTGGGAAGGAGCTATTGTTGTTGACCTTGATTACAATAGAAAAGCAAATTTCATTTAACCAATTCTGAAATAAGTGGGAGTCACAGACAGAGCCCTGGGGTTCACCTGAAACTCTCCTGCTCCAATCAGTAGTACGGGAAGTTTAACAACTGCATCAGAAAATGGCTCATTCTTCTAAAAAAAAAAAAACAATCTCTGTTTCACGGTTTGGATAAAACCACACAACGGTCAATGTGGCAGCACGCCCAGATGCAACAGCTCATGGCTTTTCAAAGTTGAAAAGATCCAAACCAACGATCTTTACATGAACCTGTTTGCTTGGATGTTTATCACTTGAATGACTTTGCTTACAGAAACCATGAATAAGAATGAAGAATCCTGATGCATGAACTCGTCACCCTTTGCACCTTCGTACTCAATATACTTAAACAGTAAAGACGACGTGATGCAGATTTAATGGCAAGTATTCGTCTGTTTCTGTCTGCAAATCTCATCAGCTATTTTCACCTTTTGTTCAGAGTGACGGTAAATAGAAGTCATGGCTGTTGTATAATCTCCATTAGTGATGAAAGACTGAGCCAGTTTGCACTCAGAGCTTATTTACCACCTGAGAAAAACAAACCAATGCTTTACAGTAAAACCTCCCACGCCATGCCTCCGTGAGATTCTCCCATCTATTAGTTTGTTTCGACTGCTTTTTTCGCCCCGAAGGCCCGGCAGAACACCGTGGAGAGGAGCAAGGACGTGTTGGGTAAAAATGTTTCTATCGCGTCTTCAGCATAATCGCTCCGTGTTTAGAAGGACACGGCGGTCACAGACTACCTGCTGAGCTCCGTGTGTGTTTGCTGCCTCATCAAAATAAGACTTGTCTCCCCTCTCCCCTCCCCGTATTCATCCGTTAGCATAAACAGAAATGTGAGAGCTGTTTGTTGATGTAGATTATTTACACAAGCTGTGGTGATGTCTGCTTCAAACGTGACATCTTTTATCCCCGAGCTGAAGCAGTTTTTTATTCAATTTCAGTCTGAAACTTCACTGCCTTTTTTTTCTTGTGCCCAAAGAAAAGTCCTCACTAAGCTATCTACAGGGTCTCCACTGATTTATCTGCATCTTCAGGCCTGGAGCTCAGTCAGGGGGCGGGGGTGACCAGGAGGACTCCCAAAATGCCGACCCAAGTCACACCGCCAACTACTGGCCTGGCATGTACACTACAGTGTTTCTAGTAGTTTTTGTGGATCTGTGATGTTCATCTGAATGCTCAACATTTTTTAAAAACAGTACGTTTTCAGGGGATCATTCTTGTATAAATGTTACCTAAAAACCTTTAACTTACTCCTTTTTTTAACACTTAAAGGTGACATATCCTCCTCCTCATCAACCAGTCATCAATAAGTCTCAGAGCTCCTCAAAACAAGTTTGTGAAGTTTCTAGTTCTAAATCCACTCTGATCCTGTATTTGATCATGTCTATAAACCCCTCTATTTCAGCCCTGCTCAGAACAGGCTGTTTCTGTGTCTGTACCTTTAAATATGTAAATGAGCTGTGTCTGACCACGCCCCCTCTCTGGAAGGGCTTTGGGTGTACTCAGTGCTTTTTCGCTCCATGTCCTATTGTTTACGGTGAGAAGGCAGACTCAGAGGGCAGAACAAACACCTAGCTGTGGGAGTGTCACCCACCTGGGGGAGGGGCTACTGCCCTTTGTGATGTCATGAAGGGAAAATCTCCAAACGGCCTGTTTGAGCATACATTTTCTGAAAAGTGGAGCAGGCAAAAGACGGAGAGGATGGACTTTTCTCATGATTGGGGGGTTTGTAGACGGACTAGAGACACATATTAGAGTTAGAAAAATATGTTGAAATGTATTTTGCATTTTAAATAATAGGCAATGTGGACTTATTCATACCAATTATTTGAAACTGTAACTGTGTGTTTCTTCTCTCATCTTCTTAAGCTGTGTTTCCTTCATTTCCACTTTCACTTTGCATGAATAGTGCATAATAGTCTTAACACCCCTTAAAACAATACTGTGAAATGTCTTAGCTTGTTTTTGTCTTGCCGTTGTTGGGTTCTAATTTGCTTGCAGGAATTCATGATGGTCTGCAAAGTGATTTTAAATAGATTCCTATCGTCTCGTTCTCACAGCTACAAGTGTAAAGAGCTTCTTCTGCCAGTCGAAAGATTTTCTCATGAACACATTTCTGAGTTAAACAGAAAGAAACATAAGCTCCTCATATGAGGACACAGGAAGCCTTGTTGCTGCACATACCACAACTCAACCATCACCTCACATCAGCTCTTCACTCACACCTGCTGCTGACTCCACTTTAGTTCGAGGTAACATGACGGAGGCCAAGGAGGCCACACAAAGACGTTCTGATGCGAGGACACAGCAGAGAGCTTCTTCTTCCACACTGAATATGACATGACAGCCTTGCTGCACCGTGTGGAATGCGGTGAGGTGGAGATGGGTACAAAAATGAATATTTTACAAGTGAATGTGTTTAAAGGAAAAAATCATGATTTAGTTTGTGGATATTAGAGGTTTACATAACGAGGATCTAAGCACACAATATAGACAATTAAACTGAAGTTATGTGGTAGTTGGTCAGTTATACCCAATTAGGATAAAGAATGTAATGGTGACAGCAAACCAGGAAGTCAGGAGTCTTATACGGGGCATGCAAAGGGTGAAATGAGACAACATTGTTCTTTCAAAACCACCAATAAAATGCGGAACCACAAACTCGTTCACACAACAAGTTTGACTCTGATGCTTTTTTGCACCAAATAATGAATTAAAACACCACTTTACCAAAGAGACAGGACAGTGGATACAGTTTGAAATTTGGGCGAGAAAGCAGGGAATGACATGCGGGAAAGGAGCCACATGTGCGACCCAAACCCGGGTCACCTGCTCCAAGGTCAACGTCCTCTTCACCACTGGCGCCCCTTGACGTGTATTTTAACTTCAGAGTGTGTCTCATGTCCTCTTTGTTCAAATGTAGTCTGTGTTTATGACCTGAGCCAGTCAGCAGGGCGATCTTTAAATCTTTTGGCTTCACTCCCAGGTGGCCGTTGCATCGTCCATCATAATATACTAGGCTATGAGGTTACACATGTTCAGGACAAGATGGGAGTTACTGCTTTGGCCACAGGGGGCGCCACAGGAACTTTAAATCAGACATAGATTAGTCGTCATGTCAACAGATTTATCAGACTATGATGTCATGTCGAGTTTTTGCAGCACGTGCATATTTCATGACTACACTGTATGTAATGCCACATGGTTACTTGAATGCAACACATTCACCGGGTGTTCTGTCAGCCTTCATTTAAAACATGAATGCAGCCCTCGCAGCACATCCGGGCTGCTCCACAGTATATCCACATATGGGGGGCATATTCACATTTATGGCGCCGTCTATATGTGTTGGCTTGGCATCCTCCCACACATAAGAACATGATTTACCTCTCAGGAGAGAAGCCTGTGTCGACGCTGCGCTCCATTATACGACTGTCATTACGGCCTCCATGGTGGGAGGCTGCGGCGCTTTTATAAGAGATGAAAAGACACGCTTTTATTGACCAGCTCCCCTTCCACATCTACAGTTAATGTACACCTCCTCATATAACCACCCTCTCCATGACAACAAAGCCAAAGTTGGTCGTCTGATCATGAAATTACCGCCGCTTGTTCACATTTAAATACGCTTGTACAATAAGCTTTTCACCGCTTCCTTTATGTGCATTCATACAAGGAGATCAGGGCTTTTATCTAATCTTGAATCGATTATTGAACTTTTTGCTTCAGTCGACAGACAGCTCGGGCTCGTCTCCAGCTGAGGATGAAACTGCCAGAGGAAGACTCAAACAGGGGAAAAAAATAAATCATCAAACTTCTTTTTTATTTGATATATTTTGACTTTAAGCAGACATCAAAAAGTCTATGAAAATAATTTCGGATTGCATGTTAGGAGTTTTTTTTCACGGCCTGTTAAAGAGAATGAAATGAATACTGATAAGCTGCATAAGCACAAGAGTCCATCAGGAACCAGATTGATCGTAACTGCATAGTTATTTTATAAGCCAGAAACTGGGTCGAGGTTAAAAGAGTCGATTTACAGGTCAGTTTGTTACAATTTGCTCAGAAAATATCTTTAATTCGTAATGTGTTTCCTTACAGAGGACATATTATCCCCATTTTCTACCTTTTCAAACAGTCCCCTGTGGTCTAAATGAAACATCTGTGCTGTGCTTTGGTCAAAATATAACATGAATCAAGCACCAGAGGAGGTTTGTGACCCTGTATAAACCAGCTCTCTCAGAACGCTCCGTTTTGGTGTGTGTGTCTCTTTAAATGCAATGAGCAAACACCAGCAGGTAGCTTGTGCTGGCTTGCTTAATTATCTGTTTTTCCATTAAAACAAATGTTATATTCTCAGGTAGCTTGCAGTGTAGGTAAGCAGTTAATGTACACGTTAAGTCCTGCAGTCGGCGTCCACTTGAGTCCAGGGGGAGGAGCCCAATATGAATTTGCTGCAAGGAACATTGCTACAGACGTGTCTTTTTCTTTAGGCTTCACATATGTGATACCCTTAATAATTGAGACGTGCATTCAACAACAACAACAACATCTCTAAATGGATCTGTTGTAGGAGTTGTTTAGCCTGAACATAAAGGACGATATCTAACATTTCCTTGGGGTAATCATACACTATATGAGCGATTTGTTCAATAAATAATGCTGTTCTTTTGTTGCAGCTCTTCCATTATTGATTGCAGTGGCTGACATATGAATAGTTAGTGCTGCGCTATTGAATTAAATACACCCGATACATTGATTTTCTTTATTGCCCTATGTCGCATAATTGTGCCTTGTGGCTATTCACATCCCCACCGCCCCCCGAAAACAACAAAGAACAGTGTGAGAATTGAAAGTGAAGCCTGTTATTTCATATTGAGAAAGCTTTTGTGATATTGCAGATCTGTAAGAAATGGTCGGGCTCGCGGGGTTAAGACCAGAGGTTTTGGACGAGCCACTGTCTATCATCTCTTAACTATATATTTCAAGTGATGCCCTCAAAGCCACCTCAGAGAGATTTCATTACACATTTAATTCCAACATTACTCACACAAACGCCGTACTGTCCTTAAGCCTTTAGAGACGTGTGGGATATATTTCCTCCCCTCAAAAAGATTGCAAAGCGGCAGTCATCTTCTTTTTTTTCATTGACATAAAAAGCTCTTACCTTTTTACGGCACTTCATCACCAACAGCTGCCGTCCTCTTCACGCTGCAAAAAAAACCAAATATGCATCCTGTAAACTTCTCACCCATACACATTCATACAGTTCAGTACAGTGTGTGTCTATGCTGGTTCAAGGCGATGAATCAGCGAATCCCGGGTAAGAATCTGTTAATCCAGTGCAATAAATTTGAGCTCATTTGCTTTACAAATGAACCTTAACATGTCCAAACCCTCTCTGAGGCATCCCTCCCAAAGATGCTTTGACTCTTGAACTGATGATTTTTTATGTTTTTAATTCGAAGCACACAAGACCACATAAACCACCCAAACCACCCGAAGAGCTTAATGCCTCTTCTGGGGTTAACAAACATTCAACATTTCCACTTGTGATCGTTCCTTTTAGTGTAGCTGTTTATATTTTCTCATTAACTTTTTTTTCTAAACAGGAAGTTCCCTTTTGTCTTTCAAAATAAAAGCAATTCTTTATCCAATATATATAGGAAGCAAAGAAGGTTTAGCTTGACACCTTGTAAAATAAAAAATAAAAGCATAGCCAACAATTTTATTGAGAAAGTCTTATTTTCTTAGTTAACCTTAACTGGGTTACTTTCACTCACCAACAAGAGTGCGCACCAAATAAATTCATATTTCTTCTAATTTTTTAGGACTTCAGGGACTCCTTAGACTTCGATACTGACTCAATTTTGAACAAAATGTTTTTCTAGCTAGGACATGTTCAGATAACAGTTCTTGAAAAGGAGAATGTATAAAACTGATGAAGACCTTATAGGGGAGTCAAGTTAAGATGATTTAAGGGTCCCTAAAAAAAAAACCTATTGAGGGTTAAATAATTTTTTGATCGGGCCCAAAGTCCCTGGAGGCCCCTCCTAGTCGCACTAAAAAGATCAAAACTGTAGTACCTCCATATCAAGAAGAAGAAGAGCTCCTTTATTAATCCCATGAGGGTTAATTACTTTTACACTCTGTTACAGAACATGCTACACACACACACATGCACAAACAGGATCCTCTGGACATGCACTAATGGAGAGATGTGAGGGGCTGCTACATGAAAGAGAGCAGAGAGCGGTTGGGGGTCTGCCTTGCTCAAGGGCAGGTGAACGAGCAGCTTTCAAGACCAATTTACAAACTTGAACCAACGACCCCTTCTGGAGCCTCTGAGCAAAGCACCCACCCTCTCGGTTGTCCAGATATGAGAGCAGTTATCAGGTCAACAGGTGTTGCAGTGATGGAAGCGGTCAAGAGAAGTGGTTCAGATAGAAGTGATTGTACCCGACCTAAAAAGCCTCTGCATGTTTCTAATAAGCTCCACGAGCAGAAACGTGCTCAAACTAGGATCAATATTGGAGATGCTTTTGAAAAATGGAGAGAGGTTAGAACACAGAAAGGTTTACAGACCCATGCAGAGCTGGATAAACACTGAAGCTTCAGAGTCCACCACATGGTGACCTGTGTGAGCATCCACTCTAGAGAGGAGGGGGCGCTCTCATGTTTAGAATTTGGACTGCAGTACTCATTTTAACCACTAGGTGTCAGAGTTACATACGGCTCCTTTAAGTGAGAAATAAAAATGAATAAATAATCCAAAATAAACAGTATACAAAGTGCCGTTTAACCTTCACTTGCTCCAGTAAAGTGTTTGTGTAAAGGAAAAAAAGAGTTGCACCGCTGGCAGCACTCCAGTCTGACTTTGTGTTTCACTCTGATTGTGAGGCATGAGGGTGATGCTGCAGAAGACATGCAAGCTCAGCAAAAAACACTGCATATTAAAAAACAATATCAGTCTCATAGGCACGCCTGTTTCCAAAGACAGACTCGGTTGAGTGAGTGCGTGATTGACATTCGCTCTTCCTCAGCGGAGGCCCTGAAAAGTTGTGAGAGGACTTTAAATGCTGAGACAAACACACAAACACACACACACTGACAATACGCAGTGGGGGTGGGGGTGGGGGTGGGGATTTTAAGGAGTTCCACAGTACAAACCGAATTCAATCCACGGAAGACAATAAAGGTGGATTATTATGTGGTTGTCAGTCATCGCTGCTGTGAGCCGGAGCTGCAGCAGCAGCTGGGTGGCGATGAACTTTTCGCCTTGTTCTTTTAAATGCTTTATGTGGTGTAAGAAAAAAAACAAAAAAAAAACAGAAAGTGCTTGTGTTGCACATTTCCATCAGAGCGCTTTCGACGCG
The DNA here is from genome assembly GCF_963930695.1 of Labrus bergylta. Classification (NCBI taxonomy): domain Eukaryota; kingdom Metazoa; phylum Chordata; class Actinopteri; order Labriformes; family Labridae; genus Labrus; species Labrus bergylta. The sequence goes on from NC_089211.1 coordinate 24,605,508, forward strand.
AGCACCGGCACAGATATCTTCCTATCTGAAGGATAAAAAGAAGAAAGTCGAGGCACCAAACAAATACAGCGATTCCTCTCGTTTTAAAGAAACAGCGTCTCCTCTTTGAGATGACAGGGTCTGTGTATTTACATTAAACGTGCGCTTGCAGGATATCTCATGCATATTGTGTGTTTATCATAAGTTGCAAACCTTGTTTACTACTCTCTGTGTCGTCAAACAAGAACATAAACATAAAGAAAAAAAACACCCTGTTTTTCCTGCAAACAAAGCTACTCTCCTACTGTAATGTGAAGACCTGTATTCCATATTTCAAGACGTGCAACACGTTCATTACGCCATTAAATGCTCAATTAATGCATTAAACTGTGTCTGGATAAACAAACGACGGCTGTCTCAAGAATAAATGAAGAAGTAAATTACCAGAGAAAAATGATATCAGTGTGGACCTGCCTGCTTTTGTACGCAGCATGGAGCAAATACATTTTTCAAGCCTGAAAAAACAGGCTTTCATCTCGTCTCTGCGGAAAAGGGGTATTATTTATTTACTTTTCTTTTTTTTTTCCTACATTCATTTTGTGATGAGTTTTTTTTCGTTGTTCTTTTTTGGATTTCTGTGACAGCTATCTGAAATACACAGGAACTGTCCAATTCCATATCCATTTTTTGTTTCCTGTGTTGATTAGTTACAGGAAAATGCAGCTTATTTTAGAGAAAAAACAGTAATAAGACCCAGAGTAGTATTTCCCATAATGAAGCATCATTTGAGCCTATTCCCCTGGATCATTTTAAAGACAATATAGCCGAATATGAGGCTGTGTAAAGCTTCTTTGGGCCATTTAGGCGTTCTTATTTATCTGTTAATAACATCCAATGCTTTTTGTTCCACATAAAAATTCATGAAAACACGTTTTTTTCTGCTTTCTTAAATCCTATTTCTGCCGTCTAAAGAGAGAAATAGTTCTTAATGTTACAATGCTTGTCATTGTGCATCCCCTTTATGCTTTCCTTATAATAACACGGACATGTCCACATGTTCAACAATAGCGGAGCACCTGCAGCT
>NC_089211.1:24614070-24619254 GCF_963930695.1 Labrus bergylta
AATGATCAGCATGCTTCCTGCGATCATCGTTGACATCCACCCTTCTCTTGAGAATGTGATATCTCAGGGTTTTTATGTGTAAAGTATTTCCCTTTTAAGGCATCTTTGCTGAAAGCTCCATTTTTTTTTGAAACGCTCTACTGTCATGGCTACAAAGGTTGTCTTAATTATAACCAACCAATATGCTGCTTTACAATCTGCTCCAGCCAATGACAAACGTAATCATCAGACCTTTGATTAAAATGAGGAACAACCTAATCAAAAAGGCACGTCAGGGTTTATTTCTCTTGAACATTTCAAACACAGAGGGAATAAAAGACCTCAAAGAGCGGCAGAGGAGGGATCCCTCTCCCAGGACACACAGATATGCAATAGATATTGTATCCCCACTGGAAATTATTCACTTGAATCATGCATGTCAATGTGGTGATAACCTCCAGTTCCCCATGAAACACATGTTATACATCATTTCTATTAATTTCCCTAAAAAAACATCACTTTATATGCTGATGAGTCCAAACAGATGTCTTGTAACCGGTCAGTGGAGGTTGTCTGCGGAAGTTTTGCTCTTCAAAATCGACACTCTGAAGGATAAAACGATTGACCACTGGCTCTGTGTATTTGTCATGAAACTTAATGACAGTGTAAATAATTCACATGTGGACAGAAATGTAGAGCCATGTCACCCTTGTCCTTTAAATAAAAGATTTAGATGGTAGTTACTATTTAGACAGACTGCTTGATTAAAAGCATATATAAAGTCCTAATGGGGCGTTGTGAGGTTACAAGGCTGAGATCAATACATGAACCCAGTGCAGGGACACTGACATGACAGCACTGGTAAGTTATGTAAGAGGTCCCTCCACATGCTCAGCAGGAGAATAAACAGCCTCATAATACCACTGATTGACCTTTAAGGATTGTACAGGAGGGGTTGGAAACACCGACAACAAGATATCACAATACTTCAGTCAGGACAGAACATTATCACATCGTTTAGTAATCAAACAATATTATCACAATACTTAAAGGTCACATATTCTCCTCCTTTTTAACAAGTTTAAATAAGTCTCAGAGCTCCTTAAAACATGTGTGTGAAGTTTCTTGTTCTAAATCCACTCTGATCCTGTATTTGATCATGTCTATAAACCCCTCTATTTCAGCCCTGCTCAGAACAGGCTGTTTCTGTGTCTGTACCTTTAAATATGTAAATGAGCTGTGTCTGACCACGCCCCCTCTCTGGAAGGGCTTTGGGTGTACTCGATGCTTTCTCGCTCCATGTCCTATTGTTTACGGTGAGAAGGCAGACTCAGAGGGCAGAACAAACACCTAGCTGTGGGAGTATCACCCACCTGGGGGAGGGGCTACTGCCCTTTGTGATGTCATGAAGGGAAAATCTCCAAACGGCCTGTTTGAGCACACATTTTCTGAAAAGTGAGGATGGACTTTTCTCATCATTTGGGGGGTTTGTAGACAGACTAGAGACACATATTAGTGTTAGTCATGATATAAATCCATATACACAAGATATGTTGGTCCTACAATATCATGAATGTTTGACTTTATTTTCAACCAAAAATGAAAATAAGATCATAACAAAACAAAGAAAACATATTACCCAGCAGCTCTGCTGAATATAATCTGTGGATTTTACAGAGGTCAGCAAAAATGTTGACATTTTATTTGCAATTTTATTGGAACACTCTCCCAAAAAATACTGCCATGCAAATGATTCTGTAATGCATCAATTATCCCCCCCCTGACCTCACTGTACAGTGGTTTGGGTTGGATTTCTTTTCCTTTATGTAACCAGGTTGCCCTAGCATACTGTCGTGCTGGAGAACGTCCAAATAGTTCAGCAGCATTGTGCGATTGTAAGATACTAGCACACCAGCCATTTTCTACAAAATTGAAGGAACATACATTTGCTTCTGATTCATTCAAATGTGAGCGTTCCTGATGTCTGATGTTTGGAGATGCAGCCCCCTTTGTAGAGCCTTCTGATGATAAAAAACAAAGACATCCAGGCTTGAGAATGGCTAACGTGGAAAAAAAACAACAGCTACAGCTAGAAATGGAGAACGAGAGAGCGAGAGAGAGAGAGAGAGAGAGAGGAGCAAAGGGCAATGGAGTCATCGCTGCCATGTTTTATTTATCCCCAAAAATGACTGCCAGACTCTTTCTCAAGCTCCTGCTTTGATTCAACTGACATCTCACACGAGATGAATTCACGAGCACAGCTGGGCTGGTGTCCACAGCTGTTTCTATTCTGTCGGAGAGAACTATGGTCGTCATATTGCCCGGTTTCTCTCGTGCATTATTCAAAGAGAATCCATTTCTCCATCCAACTCAAAACGCACAACCATCTCGGTTCTCGGCCACATTCAGAGCGATCTAAGCGGGGCAAACAATGGTGGGAAAAATATCTCCTAAAGAGGACATGATGGGAATTTTGAGCAAGGGAAAAGCATTAAGTTTGAAAGTAAACATGCAGTAGCTCATTAAGCTGATAAAGTGTGATGAGAGTGTGCATTGGACAAAGCCACTGTTGTAATCAAATAGCTATTGTTTGTCGTCTTTGGGATATTGGGACTTTGGAATCTGGTCAATAGATAAGCTTTTATACATGATATCCTCAGGAGAGGCCCGGATTGATTGGAACAGAATCCCTTTGTTTGCTCCAAATATAAACAATGCTTTCATTATACGTCTGGTGATGTAGCTTCATAATTTTTTTTTGCTCAATCCCATTGTGGTTTATGGATATAGATTAATGGAGGCTCTGTCTCTACTTTGCAATCTGGGCTGGTCTTTGTTGTTTGTAGTCTTTGCACGTAATTAGAAGCAGCCATTTTTTTTGGCACGTTATTGTTTTAGAGTCAGCAATTATTGGAGATATCAAGCTTTTTGGACCTGATCCAGAAGCTTTGAATTGTGAATATTCACTAACGTGTACATAAATGACCCAAGCTGCCGTTTAAACAATAATCTAAACACAGCTCCCATTGATGTTTTATTTGTTTTTCCCCAGATACAAACTTATCTTCTCACCAAATTTCTGTATTGTTTTCCATTTTGTATTTTTCTGGTCATTTGTCGAAGGTTGACTTTTTTCTTCAGAGCTGACAAGTTTTTTGATCACAGAAATAAAAAGATATATGAGACTATTTGAACTCAACACTTACGCAGTTATGTTGTAATGAGTAAAGGCCACTCCAAGACCTGCACAAAGTTAAGGTGCCAGAATAGAAAGAAGAACAACAAGAAAAGGAGGGAGCTGGTCTGGCCATTTGACCCCGACAAGAACTTGTTAACAAATGTATTTCACTCGGCTCCAAAAGGCTGAGGGAGCTAATGTTAGCCAGGAGGCTGGCGCTAACACTAACATTTTTCAACACTGGAGGTTACCACTTGGAAAAAACATCTGTAATGGAAAGAAAAACTACGGTGGCTACTACAGGCCTGGAGCACTTCCGTGAAGCGTTTGCAGCATTTTGCTTTTGCAGTTGTGTGTTTCTGACTTTGCATTGTTACAGAATTTACAGCACTTTTTCTGTTTATAATGCATTTGTTTAGGCTTTGTGTGGCATGTTTTTTTCATTTGCATATTTTGAATTGTTGCATTTGTTTTGGATTTCAGCATGCGTTTTGGAGTTTGCATCATATCTAATCGTTTGAGTTTGTTTTTTACCACTGTAGAAAATTCCATCCACTTGATAGGTGCTTAATTTTTTATTTCTTGAATCAAATTCTGTGTTTTCCACATCTCAGAAATCATAACTTTCTATAAATATGACACCATACGAGTCATAATGAATTTGAAGAAACACAAATGTGCAGGAGATTCACAGGATATCACAGTAAAGATAAACAAGTCATAACCTGAAAAGATATGCAGCACTTGAATACATTTTCTGGCACTCTGAATATAAAAGCTGTAACTCACCTCATGTGTAATGCTTCAGTTGTGATGGCCATGTTGGATCAGCAGTGGATGTTGCCTCTACGTATTCACAACAACAACATACGACACAGTGATTACACTTTGATCACCCTGCATCATTTACACATGTTGCATCATACATACTGGATGTGTGCATGCATGTATGCTCGCGCTGCAGAGTGCTGCTTCAGAGAGTGATGGTTTGTCAAATGTTTTAGCCTCCTGCACGTTTTTTGCCTCTCAGCCTTGAAGCTCTCTGTTCGCTTAAGAGCGAGCATTGCTGTCATGTGTTTTCTAATAACACTGAAAGGGGAAACCTTGAAGATAACTGCCCATCCACAATGCACCATTCAATGCCTCACTGGCTTACTCAAGGGCAATCTCCTCACAAAAGGCAAAGATTCACACCTTCCACCGTCCTCTTCAATGCCAAACACTCACCCCCCTCCCACCTCCACCTCCTCCCATCCTCCTCCCTCTACCTGTCTCTCACAGCTCCCCCAGTTTGTACCTGTGGTAGCACTTTTGTTTCCTCCAAAGTGCTTTTATTTCATAAACACCTTGTCCGTTCATCCTTTCTTGTTGTCCACTTCCTCCTCCCCCCCTCGCTGTTCCCCTTTTTCGATGTAATTTACCTTCAGAGGATTGTTGCTGTGACAAATGTTTTGGTTCTGGTATCATTTCTCAACTCACCTGAGCTGACGGAGAAAGGAGAGCTGAGCGTGGAGGGGCAGAGCGAGAGAGAGAGAGACAGAGGGAGAGAGCGAGAGAGAGAGAGAGACAGAGGGAGAGAGCGAGAGAGCGAGAGAGAGAGAGACAGAGAGAGCGAGAGACAGAGAGAGACAGAGAGACAGAGAGAGAGAGAGAGAGAGAGACAGAGAGAGAGACAGAGAGACAGAGAGAGAGAGAGAGAGAGAGAGAGAGAGACAGAGAGAGAGAGAGAGACAGATAGAGAGAGAGAGACAGAGACAGAGAGAGAGACAGAGAGACACAGAGAGAGAGAGAGAGACAGAGAGACACAGAGAGAGAGAGAGAGACAGAGAGAGAGAGAGACACAGACAGAGAGAGAGAGAGAGAGAGAGAGAGAGAGAGAGAGAGAGGGAGAGAGAGAGAGAGAGAGAGAGAGAGACACACAGAGAGAGAGAGAGAGAGAGAGAGAGAGAGGGAGAGAGAGAGAGAGAGAGAGAGAGAGAGAGAGAGAGACACACAGAGAGAGAGAGAGGGAGAGAGAGAGAGAGAGA